>NC_056735.1:1652187663-1652280745 GCF_019279795.1 Protopterus annectens | reverse complement strand
ATTATATATAATATATATATATATATATATATATATATATATAATATATATAAAGTGGAACTTAGTTTGCAATAGCAAGTGTATTAGGGAGACTTAGAACTGAAAATATGAAAAATAAAATACAGGGTTGATTTCTAAAGAAATTTATGAAAATATCTGGTAATTGAAGGCTAACTTTAAATAGTAGTAACTATGAAAGCCTTACGATACATCCAGTAACTATTTCTGGTCATGTACCGATAAAATTTATATTTAAAATGCATAGTAAAGTAAAAATGACACACTTTTTCTCACCTACTTGTTGAAAAGAGAGGAATTTAAGGAAATAGGAATGGGTGGTAGAAATTATTTGAGCATTGTTTGGAAAGATGCATATTTCTTCAGAAGGTCTAGCTAGTGAGTGGGGTAGAAGTCAAATGGAGTTTAAAAATTGGGTAGAAATAAGAGTAATGATGCCCACAATAGTTGGCTTCTTTTTTTGGAATGGTGTGTGTTTTCTTTGAATCCAGTAGATTAGATTTTTTTTTCTTTTTATTAAGCCCTTGATTAGTTATTTGGATTCGTAAACATCTCACAGTCTTGTGTGAATTTGTCTAATTGTATATACTTCTGGATTGTTTATTTTATTTATATATTTTAGTTTAACTGGGTAAGTGGACAAGATTGACAGACCCTTTTCAGCTATGACTGTGACATCATGGTGCAACTCACACGTTTACATAGACTGAGGAATGCACAGAGTTGTCCATTTTACCGTAATAGAGTAAATACAATGCATTTGTATGTTCTGTACAGTTATAAATGTAAGTAGTGTTTGCGCTGTGTACAGTTAAGGCAGGCAGTCAAACGGTGGTCATTTGTTAAAAGTATGTCTTTATAAGAAGGATGCGATTACAGCAAAAGCTGTTTTTTGCTAAGTAATTGAAATGAAGTGTTTCTTGCAACCTTAACTTTGCAAGTAGTAGATTCCAAATATTTGTACCTAGTCTAGAGAAATCTTTCACCTGTGAAGGTTTTAAAATGAATTCTAATGAGGATAGTGCTGACTTGGTGGCTATCTCATAATGTGTCTTTAGACTGCTTGATTTGTAATTTTGTTTCTAGGAATAGTGTCCCATTTTTATTTTTTACATTGTTCAGAATTCAGAATGGTCTTTTGGTTTCAGACAAATACGCTACCTTTTCAATACTGAATTCTAGTCAAGCAAGACGTGCAGTTTTTTCAGCAGTTGACATGAAGCACTGTGGTTTGAAATTAAGTAACATGTAACCATTTTTCTTTTTTTTCTGGAAGGATGTAGCTGTTCTTCAAAAACATCTCAAAATGTATGTATCTGAAGCACATAATGCATTGACAGAGCAGCGGTACCGCAATGCTGAACAATCATTTAACCATGCTCTGAATTTACTGGATCCTATGAAATTAAAGGCAAGTACATTCACATTAATATACTTAATGTATTGAATTGTTGAGAGTTATGTATTTTTATCAAATTTCTGATATTGGATGTTTTAGGTGTGTCATGGAGCTATTTGTGATGGTAGCTGGGCAAGCGCAAATTTTTTGTTTTCAGTAGTTGGTGAATTTGCTGCATAAAAATGAAAAGGAAATAATTAACACTGGAATAGTGTCCAAAGTAATGGTTTGAGTATAGGAACCCTCATTTGATTAGTCCTATCTTGATTGTTTTTATTACATTTCTGCTAGTTAGAATACAGCAGTTTTCCTGGCAAAATTCTGCATTTGGGAATGTCTGCACATCAGATGAAGCAGGCAGTGGCATAACACAATGACTTTATAAGGTAGTTTACCCCTTGATCCCACCACTTAATTGCAAGCTTGGAAAGTTGGGACCTCAGTTCTTGATTTGTACCTTTGGTTAAGTCCTGCTTTCAAATTACTAACCATTATAGGATGTGTTTATGAAACCGGAAGCCAATACCTATACTGACATTGCCTGTCTTTCTTTCTCAAGGAAGGGTAATGTTGAAAATATGATTACCCGGTGTTGAAGGTTAGAAAAGTTATTAGCCCACTTCGCAGGGGTAAAGGTGGTTGGGAGGTGTTCCTTGCAAGACTGGTGAGAGTTGCTCTTCTTGTAGCCTCAAAGATAATTCAGCGGGTTGCTACAAGGACAAGCACTCAGAGGCCAGGTTTGTGTTGGAACCTAATTAAGTAAAGTGTGTGTTTTTCAGATTGCCCATAGCCTCAGCCTTTCATATGGTATGTTTGTATGATTAGCAATGACTCTAGCAGTACTGAAGAAGCTTGATAAGAGGCTTGTAATGGTCCACACCTTAAGTGGGATGTTTCTTTGTACTCTGTATCTCTTAGTACTCTGATCATCCTTGACTCAGAGTTTTATTGTCGACATTGCCTGGTTACAGATTTGGTATACTTGGAACGGAGGACTACTTGTTCAGGTCTGAACCACATGGGCCAACAGGTTTAGTTGAGGAGGGCCCACTTGGTCACTTACACTGATGCTCATGCATCAGGGCTTAAATGTTAGCCACTTGTTGGTCAGGATTTTGAGACACTCACAAGTTTGTCTCACACATGTTGAATATGGTACTGGATAAATACTGTAAGATTTCATGGAGTTTGTATTCAAGGCGGATATTCATGAAATGTTCAAGGAGGATTTTCATGAGATATTTTGCCTGGTTTCCTTTGTTGTTATACTGTGTCCTATTAAATTTTGTCTGCATTTGTCAGCTAGGATTTAAGCTTGTGTGTCTCTACAGTATTGTGTGGCTGAGATGGTCCCCCTCTATGGAGGGGTGGCTCAAGAACAAGATCAAAGATGTCTGTTTTCTGAGGAATGTCATTTTGTCAGCCTGTGCAGGATCTAGATGTCGATCTAAAGTGGAAATGAATCCTCATCTGTGTGGAGGGCCACTTTGACTCAACAGTCAGCAATTTCCATGTTTTCTTTTGAGACATGACGTATCCCAGAAGAGCAAAAGGCCTTCACTGCCTTCAAAGCATAACCTTAAACATCATATGGCCTTGCTGCTTCTTGTAATAGTCACATCAGAAGCTCATATTTAAATATTGTGTTTACAAACACTACAGAAAAAGTAAACTGTGATTACAGCAGTAAAACAGTGAATTTTGAACCTCACTGTTACCTTTTCAAGTATTTTTGCAAGTGAGCTTACTCTTTTCATCCCTTGTGCCTACCCCCACCACTTTTCCTTCTGTATACTAACAGTCAACTACCTTGTGTCTAGCATATACTGGCCACATTCATACTTTGTTCTCAGGACTCCTTAGACCCTTGGGTCTGGAAATATCCATGAGGCTAATTCTGAGTTCATCCTGACTTGGAGAGCTGTTATAAGGGGCCAGTCATTTGTAGATTTGATCAACTTTGGACATAAGCTCATGTGTGTTTCCCTTTGAAACGTGTCCACTTAATGATCATTATTTCAGTAGAGCTTTTGGGACAAGACCATGCACCAAGAGGCTAAAGAAGCTGCCCAATCCTCTTCTGATACTCAAGGGGGCTGACAAATTCTGTTCCATTGTGGGTGCTAATGATTTCATTTGCCTATGGAATAGCATCCTCTAGGGGAATTGTGCCTTTGCTCCTGCAGGGGACAGGATAGGTGATGCTGGACATGTGTTTTTTTTTTCTCCTGCAGTTTGGTGGTGGTGCACATTAATTCATAAAGTATTATTTTTTGGGCGTTTTCTGTTCCAGAGTTTTCATCACAGTTTTTGATCATGGTGGCTGAAGCTTTGTGGTGGTTGTGTTTGTTTTCCCACACCTGGGTGATTTCCTGGAGGCCTCCTGTTTGGCTTATCCATTGACACCCTGGATGGCTCCTGCTAGCCAATCCAGGGGGAGGCAGGCCCTCTTTTGCACAATTTGTGGATTCTTTCGTTAATGATCAAATTTATTGGGAAGAAGTCCTCTGACCCCACCCTTGAGGAGCTCGTTCTTCAGGGCAGAGTTGGATGCTTTCCAGTGTTGGTTATTACCTTTGAAGAAAGCACTTGGGGGTCTCAGCCTTGAGCTACGGGTTAGGGTGTTATAAAGTATATTCAGACACTTCTGCATCTTCTAGACATAGTGGCAGCTGCAGTCTTTGTGAAGATGCTGTTATATCTGATGTTGTAAGTGTTGCACTGGATCATAAGTTGTCAGTGGCCGCATTGCCATCTGCTCATGGACAGTTGGGTTTCAGACCATTGTTGCTGGGTCCTGGAGTAGTGGACAATTCTCCCCATTCATGTAGTGGATCTTTCTTTACTGCAGTTGTACCTGCCTCACACCTTGATTTAACGGTAACTTGCTTGTGGTCTGTGTAGCCTATCTGGGCTTTCATAATGTCCAGGTGACTGTAGTTTCCCTGGAGAAGGGGACTCCATTATCAGTCTTTAGGAGTGCAGAGCAATACTCCTGGTCCTAAAGATCTTTGTAGGACCAGTTGCTTTAAAAATTGTAAAATTACACATCTTGTTCTGTTACCATGCTTTTCCATATCTCCATTGTGTTTTACAGATTCATATTAGATTACTAGGCTAACGTCTTAAGAGCCCTTACAAGCCTAGCCAGTATTACCTGAATTTTACTATTTTTATCCCTAGAGCTAGAGGCTGGCTTAGGTTTGTGCCTGTTGCCTTTGAGTATTTTATAGATTGCCTCTGTCCATAAGGGACATAGGTGCTACCTCAGGAGTGAATTTGATTCCCCATCCATTGATCTAGACTGCATTTGAAGAGGGCCAAGGAAGGTCTCTGTTTAATGTGAACAGGAAGCCTGTTCCAGAGAAGGGGTTATCTCTGAGACACACATCTGTCTTCCCAGCATGTTTTGTTCTAGTCATATAAGTGGTTTAGATCCTTGTAACGGGTGACTCTCATGCTGTTTGTCATGTGAATGTGCAACCGTTCCAGCAGAGCTGGATTTGTGACTACCTTGTAGGTTAAGCATAGGTCACCCATTAATAGTCTGTAGGAGTTAAAGGATAGGACTTTGTCTATCCACATAGGACATATTTACACCCTGTATTTTATTTTATTTATTTATTTATTTATTTAGTCTTGAGAAACCTCTGTAAGTCAGTCCAGCTGTTGTAAGTGCCTAGTCAAGTACAAGGCAAAAGGTGCATTGTACTGTATTATTGGTCTGATGAAGGCCGAGTACAATGGAACTGTAACTTTGTATCTGGATGGCATGACGCCTACACTATGGAATGCTCTCCCTTCAGAGCTTTCAGGGTATCATGAACTTTCACTATTCTGAAACCAGCTAAAAGCACATCTGATATATCAGTTTAAGTGTATTGTCATAAATCAATAAATCAATTTAAGTGTAAATATCATTCACTTATACGTCCAGTTGATTTCCGGTAGATCATAGCCGGAGCAAAGCTCAGATAATAAGCAGAAATAACCCAAAATGTACCACTTATATAAGGCAGGACAGGATATCAATGATGAGGTGAAACTAACCCCCACTGCTATCAATGGCTACACAGAAATTCTAGCAAGTACTCCGTAGAGAGACAGCCACAACTTTCGTGTCTTTACCTATAAGCTGTGTTACATAGGATTTTTTCACCACTTTGGACACATGGTGGTCAAAGTTCAGGCTACTGTATGTCTATGTACCCATATTTCTCACCTTTGAGCCCACTCTTAGGAATGTACTATCAGTACTTTAATTTGCAGGAGTGTTTGACTTCCCAAAGAGTGTGATTATGCACTTTTTTTTTTTGCATTTAATTTTAGGCCATGGCTCTGACACCAATTTATGTGAATGATACTTTTTCTGAAGGTTATCTGCATCGTTGGGGAATTCACTGATGCCCCCAACTTGTAGTTGTTGGCAGACTTTGTCAGCCAGAGGCCTTTTAGATTAGCCTTGACTTCAAAGCAGTGTATTCCAAACAGAATTGGTCCCAGCACTGAGCCCTGTTTCACACCACTAGTAACTGGCCTCTTGATGGATCTGGATTCACCCACTCTAACAATGTGTTTCTGAACTTTATATTTATCCTACACTCAGTGGGTGGGAGGATAGCAGAATTGTTAAGGTGTTTACCTTGCAGGCACAAGGTGCAGAGTTTAATTCCCACATGGGGTAATTGGCTAGGCTTAAAATGGCCCACAAGGGCAGTTAGCTTAGTACTATTCTATCTATAAAAAGTTGATCACTTTGTATATTAAAAGTCATTAAAACTGTAATGATCTTCATATGTTATACTTATACAGCTATTTAAAGGCATCTGGTTCAGCCTGACCTCAGACCATATGGGTAAGAGAAATTAATGCCTTGGGCTACAAACTAGAATTGCCTTGTCTTCTGTCTTTCATAGGAATATTGTTCCACCAGACCATGTTGGATTAATCGTACGTGTTCTGTAGGCCAAAGTTAATAGCGAAGGTCCCTGTCCTATTCAGCACTCTTCCTACTTCATAAAAGGGTTATCTATGGAGGAAAGTGTAAGCCTTTCCAGGTTAAGCAGATGTCTGAGAATAAAGTTCAAGATTCCATCTCTGCAAGATCTCCTTCCCGTGCTAATTCAGTATGTCTTAGATTCCTAGGTAAGTGCTAGGCTAGCTGCCCTTGTGAGCCATTTCAGGGCTAGGCAATTTCCATTTCCAAAGTGAGAATCAAAAGCTGCCCTTTGTGTCTGTGAGATAAACACCTTAACTGTTATACCAATATTAACCCGTTAATGGTAAAGTTTGATGTAAAGGATGGCTTCTGCATATCCCCATTTGTTGAGAGTCAAAAGAAGCTACTTAGGTTTCTGGCAGGGATAGAGCATTGACAGTTTTCTTCTTTTCCCTTTCTTTCAGTTTTTAAGCTGCTGGATAACTCTTCTCAAGGAGACTATTTAACTTCTATGTAGGTCAAGAAGACCTCTTGTTGGCCTTGCATAAACTTTGCAAAGCCTTCCTTAAAGGAGATTTCTATCTCTAGCCACCAGTTAGAGAGCCGGTTCCTTCTTGGAACCTCAACTTTGTGGTAGAGCTCTTGACAAAATCTCCATTTGAACCAGCTTCTACAGTCCAGTTAAAATTGCTTTCATGGAAAGCCTTGGTTTTTGGGGGCCGTAACTTCTGCAAGAAGGTGGAGTTTTTGGCACTCTTCATCTGTACCTTATTTAGTCTTCCACAGAGAGTGTCCCTCCTTACAAAACCCATCCTTTATATCCAAGATCACTTCCAAGATAATTGATACAGCCCCTTCACCTGATATTCTGTTCCCAAACCACACAATGAAATGCAAATTTGTTCTGCGTACCCTGGACGTTCATAGACAACTACAGATGTTTTTCTTTCACTTTTGCAGTCCTTATTTTGTGGGATTACCTGCCATGGAAGCCCTTGGTCGACCTGACTACCAGAGTAAGTCTTCCCATTTCCTGTGACTGGTGTATGCACTTGACAGACGTCAGTATGTTGGAGTATAAGTGGAGTCTGCCTACATTACCTCAGTTTTCTTGCCATCAGAGCCCAAAGCAGATGAAGTAGTATGTGCATCAGTCAGTCGGCGCTGGAGTGAAAACTTCTAAAGTTAAGTACCCCATCGGGGAACTCTTTCCTTTTCTAAACTAATGTCAGAGAAAGTTAACTGCTTCTGTTGTGGTCAATAAATTCCACACCGGAGGTTTCATACCCTCTGCATGACTTATTTAGGCCCTTCCCATGATGTCCCCAATTGTTTCTATGCCAAATTTAACTGCAGAACTATTCGGCGTAGGGCAGACATTGTAGCTTGATTTGTTACCGAGTCTCCTGAATCTCCACGTGGGATGGCATGCATTCCACATTCCGATGTTGATCTGACTAAATGCAAGCTACCTAAGCGCAAGCCTTCTGAGCAAAAGTGTTCATCAGATAGCCTGCCAGGAGGGTCTATATTATATAGTCGAAGTTGAAAAACTTTGAACCTCACATGAGCGAACTCATATGAGCAAAGTTCGAAACATCGACTATATCATAAAAACAAAAAAAAAAACAAAAACATGCCTTACTGCTCTGAGCAGGAGGGCAAGTCCCCCTGCACCCCCACACCCCCCTACTAAAATATACCAACTCCGAGAATGCACTTCAGTGCAGAAAGGGAAAATTTCCCATTCTGCGCATGAAAAGCTGTTGACTTTCACCTTCGCCCTTTCCAACGTTCGATCATATGATACCATCTATGATTCGAACATCAGAATGGTCGCTCATCTAATATAGACCCTGCCAGGACTGGTTATCACAGACGTCGATGAGGTCCCTTCACAGCCCCCTCTTGGAATCGAGGTAGTGGGGAAAGCCTCTGCAGAGATCCTTTAGTAGGCCAGTATGCCATCAGAACCCTCAACACCATCACCGCTAATTTATTGATGTTAGTTGGTTGGGTTCTAGATCACTCAGCAGGCCTCCGCTTCCGTCAAACACAACACTACTGCTATACCTCAGAGATATTCAGGAGTCCATGTTTCCAGCACCCCCAGGTCAAACCAGAAACCTACCCTAAGGAAACCTCATCTTCTTTTGCAGCCCTTCCAGCTCTCAATCTGAAAAAGAATGTTAAATTGGCAGAGGACCTGCTTTCCCTTGTAAGGGGCAGAAACACCCTCCCCCAGAATCTACCTCTGGAAAAGGGAGAAAAGACACTATTCCTGAGGTTCTTACTGACCCTTTTGAGACCAGGCAAGACTCTGACCAAGAAGGTTCAACCCTTGAAGATGATCCTTCCTTGTCCCCCTTTCAGGAGTCTCACTCTGAGGAAACCTTACCTTCGGTCTCCCCTAGTGACACTCTATCCTTGGGGGGAAGCTTTACACTCCATTGCGGAACTTTTACATTGGAAGAACAAGATTATCCCCAACCCAAGAAAAGTGTTAGGGAATTCCTCCACCTCCCACAACTCAAACGTGTGGCAGTGCCTCCAATTTTGGAGGTGATTGATGTGTTTATAGAATCCTCTTCGTGACCAGACTGTACCCAAAAAAAGTTTTTACAGGGTTATTCACATAAGCACCTTTTTAATAACTCCAGCAGACCACAGATTTTTGATCCTGGACTCCAGGGTTCCAGAACCAGCACACCCAAGAATCCCCTACCTAGTGATATGTGGGGTCCAGCCCTCGAAAGATTTAGCAAGAAAGCATACACTTCTACCACACTGAGGCATTGGCCTGCCAGTTCCACTTCATAAAACACCTAGAGTTACTGCTGGAACAGATGAAGCAAAAACTTATGTCCACTGAACATAAGGCCTTATCTCAAGAATTCGTGGACATTTGCCATTCCACATCACAAGTGATCAACCATTCCTTGCACTGTGGCTTTGATGCTTTACAGGCTGCCAGCAGGGCTGCAGTCACTGAGCCTGTCATTAAGAGGCATGCATGCCTAAGAGAGCAAGACCTCCTGGAGCATGTAAAGTCCAACCTGTTGGACACTCCCTTGGATAAGGACTCCGTCTTTGACCGTAAAGCAGTAGCTATTCCCAAATAAGTGGAGGAGAGGGATAAGTCAAGGCAGACAACCAAATCCCTTGTGCAGGCGGAGCCCCCATATTTCAGCAGAAACTACCCCACCAAGCTCAGCCCCTTTCCTTCCTGATGCACTACAGGCCAAGGGAAGACCCACAGGAAACGGGGTCCCACTCTGCACCAGGAAATTGGCCAAGATCACTCATCTTCCTCATCAACAGGGACTTCCTGTACTCTGGTCCCTGGGAGGGAGCAGTAGTGATCCTTTCATGGCATGTACTTCTCCATTGCCTATCCCCCTCCCCCAGAAGACAGTTACTTTTCAAACAATCTGGCACTTTGTTTTCAGTCATAGGACTTCTCTCTACCCTTTGCAGGTGTTTTCGACCTTCATTTCTCTTAACCTATGTTCCTGCCCTAAGGTTTTCTTAGGGACCCCAGTCCTCAAAGCTCACCTCTTGCTGGTCCCCCCCCCCCCCCGAGCAGTAACATAGAACCTAGCCACTGGCAAGGTGCAGGGTTTACACCTTAGTTGCTTCACAGCACTCCAAAGATTGCTTCTAGGTGTAATGGTTAAGGTTTTGATTCATAGACACAAGGTACAGAGTTTCTCACCTTTGTTAACAGAATTGAGGAGGCTTATAATGGCCTGTTAAGAAAGCTGGTTTACTAATCAGCTATGAACCCAGAATGTAAAGCTCACTCTCAAAAGAAAATTCAGTTCTAGGGTGGGACCCCTTTGGAGTGTAACTTTCTTGCCTCCAAGCAGGTTGCCCCCCCAACCAACAGTGTTCAGTACATTACAGACAGGCCGGACATGTGATATAAATCCTTGCAGATTGGGAGGCAAAAGTTGATGGATACAAGCTGTTCGTGAGAAGATCATACTTCCAGGATAAGAGGAAAAGGTGACCGCAGAAGAAGGCCATTTGTACACTAAAGCCATAGTAGAGCATGCTTTGTGTAATGGACTCAGGGAGACATAGGCTCATCTTTTACAAATTAAATCTTCTTACGGACAGGAATTTCTCCTCACTCTGGCCGGATTTGCTTCTTTAGCCTCTTCCATCCTCCTGCTTCCCAGGCTGGGATACATATGAGACCTCTGTGGCACCTCCACAAGGTAGGGGGTCAACATCCACAACTTCAGTCAGAACTATCTTGTATCTGACCTAAAAGGCATTTGTGTGGTATACCTAGGACTTTTTAAATCTCAAACCTTCCGCTCTAACAGCAATCTCAAATACTAATCCTACAAGGAACCCCTGCTAGCCATATATTCCAACTCCGAGATCGCACTACAGTGAGGAAAGGGTTGAATTTCCCTAACTGCACTGTACCACGATCTCTGTACAATTCTAATTTATATTAGCGAATGCACACTGCATTCGCTAATATAAACATTTGAACATTGAGATGTTCACCCATGTGAAAAGCTGAACATCTGTACTTTGAAGTTTTAATATGGGTACATCTCAACTGGAAATTTTAATTGTAAACCCTTTTGGGGAGGGTTTGGCGTGATGGTTAAAATCTTTGCCTCCCAAGATACAAGAATTGATTCTGACTGCTGGTTATTGGCTTGGCTTTTATAATGTCCAGACTTAGCTCTCCTCAGTATGGAGAACATCGATATCTGTGCAGTGAAAGACACCTGGTTCAAGGCTCCAGAGAGCACCCCAGCACTACCAGGTTATACCTCATATCATGCCTTTCGGCCCCAAAACCCGGACCGAACCACAAAAGGAGGGGGAGTTTCCATATTTATCAAGGATATCCACACCTCCAGGTTAGTGGCATTGCACGAAGTATTGGAGACCATCCATGTGCAACTGACAGTGGGCAAGACTGCTTTTCAGTTTATAGCATCCTACAGACCACCGTCTCAGTCAGGAATCCCACTCGGCTTTCCTGAAAACATTGGAGAACATGACGATCTCTCCGAACACCATTATATTGGGCGACTTCAACTACCCAAACCTAGACTGGGGAGCATTACTCAAGCCCCAGTACCTTAGCCCAAAGGTTCCTGGAATTTATAAACTCAAATGCTATGGAACAACTAGTCACCACTCCCACAAGAGGGGATAACATACTAGACCTGATCATTACCAACATGAGGACTCTATGCTCCATACCAGAAGTATATCCCTCATTGGTAAGATCAGACCATAAATTAATTTCACTGGTTATCCACATCCCGACCCCACCCACAGCCCAGAAAACCACGGTGAAAAACTTCTCAAAAGCGAACTTCACACTTCTCAAAACTGAAGTGGAATCCTTCAAGGCCCCAGGGCCAGTGGAAACTACGGCCCAAACTTCAGAATCCTATATAAACACATTCTACAGACATCTCCAGGAATGCATGGATCATGCTATCCCAAACAAAATCAAGACCCAGTCATCCAAAGGGAGGCGTCCAGTCTGGTGGACCCCAGCCATAAATAAACTGTACAACAGAAGGAGGAAGCTACTACATGATAGAGCAAAATCCCTAAAAGGGAAGGCATCTCTGATCAGTACTAGCAAAAAATTACGATCCTTCATAAATCCTCCAAGGCCAGCTTCGAGAGAAAAATTGCACAGAACACTAAAGACCATCATAAGGCTTTTTTCAGTTATGTTAGGAACCTGGGTTGCAACTCCCAGACTTGTTCTGAGTTGATTCTAAACGACAAAAAATACACTGAACCCACAGACATCGCCAATATCCTGGCAGACCGGTTCACTGCAAACTTCTCCTCCCCCTTCCCACAAAAGAGCAAGTATCTATCCTGGCAGAGTACAGCCTCCCAAACATCTCTAATGCTCAAGTGAAGGCCGCCCTCTCCAAAGCAAAAAAACACTGCTTCCATGGGACCAGATGGCATCCCGGGTTGCATCCTACATGAATTCCAAGAAGAACTAATCCCTCAAGTAAAACTGCTGTACAATCTCAGCCTCACTACAGGATATGTGCCCAAAGAATGGCGTACAGCAACAGTGGTCCCACTCCACAAAGGTGGCGCCTCTACGGACCCTGGAAACAATCGCCCCATAAGCCTGACTAGCCTAGTCTGCAAGGCTATGGAGAGGATCATCATGGAACTCATAAACAAAGACATTGGGGACCTACAGACACTAGATCCTACCCAATTTGGCTTCAAGGGCAGATCCTGCCTTTTGAACCTGGTCGACTTCTTCGAAACAGTCACCAAGGCCATATGAAGGGAAGGTAGTCCACACAGCCTATCTGGACCTCGCAAAGGCATTTGACACAATACCCCACTCGGGCATCATAGATAAGCTATCCAGCCTAAATATAAACCCCTATGTCACAAGATGGGTCGCAAACTGGCTCAAAGACAGAACCCACAGAGTCAGAGTTGCTGGAGCCATGTCAGACTCGAAACCGGTCACAAGTGGCGTCCCACAAGGTTCTGTCCTGGGACCTCTCTTGTTCGGTATTTACTTTTCTGAGGTACAGGCCAACATGGGAGGACTATGGCTCACCAAGTTCGCAGATGACTGCAAACTGGGCCATAATCGACTCTCCAGCTGACACAAACATCCTTCAAAAGGTCTCGCAGAGACTGATAACTGGTGCCAGAGCCATGGTCTAAAGCTAAATGCCAAAAGTGTATAGTCATACCCTTTGGCAAAAACAATGTGCCCACAAATTACCACATAGGTGGTAACCCATTAAGTACAGAGAAAGTAATTAGGGATCTGGGGACCCAAGTTGATAGCAATCTCTCCTTTGACAACCACATTGCCAAAGTGGTTAGTAAGACCTTCTACATAGCCCACCTCATCATGAAAGGATTCACATCTAGATCAAGAGAGGTAATCGTGCCCCTTTATTCATCCCTCATCAGGCCCATCATAGAATACAATGCCCCCTTTGGGATGTACCCTACCCGACACCTGCAGCAATTAGAAAGACCCCAAAAGTACCTCACCAGGAGGATCAAGGGACTCAAACAGATGCCATGTGCTGCTCGGTTAAAAAAAACTCCAGCTCTGCTCAGTTGCATACCGCCTACTTCGATGCAATCTATGCCTGACATATAAAGCTATGTCCAACCCAGAATTAATGGACATGCTCCACCTCAGTAAATCTAAATCCCTTAGAGCCACGCGCTCGAGGGACTTGAACCTCAGCACAGAAATAAATAGAACATGCTGGAGGGACAGATTCATAACCCAGAGGCTCCCTTCGCTCTGGAATAGAATTCCAATTCATGTTGGGCAGAGCACCTCACTGACTCTCTTCAAGAAGAATCTTGATGAGTGGATGGGGGATCGTAGGTTTGTCCCGGGGATTACTTCCATGTCACTAGAGGCACAGTAAACTAAACTTTAAAAAGGGCACAGTATACTCAAATCAAGGGGTGGCGTAAGCCAAACACAATCGGGCTGGCTTATAAATGCCCCAGGGCAGATAGCCTAGTATGAACCTATGATACCTGATTATATACCGTTAAACTTGGGAACCTGTAATGGTAAGTAATTTGCATTCTTGTATTTTGATAAAACGTTAAAATTCCTATCTTGATGCTTGTCTAAATTAAGAAAGTGGCATTTGTTATAAGTTGAACTGTTTCAGATTGTCTGACTCTTTGTTTTCTAATTTAGGAGGTCAAACTTGTTACTGTCGACTATGTTGTTCTTCTCTATGGACATGCCAGTGCCCTTCTTGGAATTGGCCAACCTGAGGTACTAATAAAGTAAACAGCTTGTCAGTTGCATTTGTTTCATCTACCAACTGCCTGCATTTCTTGTGCTGTATTTGTCATATGTAGTGGTGGACTTTCCATGCTTTAAGCTATGCATTAGGTGAGTAGCTTTGTTCCAAGAACTGTTTATGGAATCTGCCATGGTTAGCAGCAAGCTACACAATTTACTCGTTCTTTTAATTAAATATTTACTTTGCTGTAAATGGACCTGTTTGGTGTGGACCCAATACAAATTGACTTGAGCTTGAAACAATTTTCTAGTTTATCAGTAACTGAGTACATCTTTGGGATCAGTTTTGGAAAGCTTTCTTTTGGCATTCCCTGACTGTTGCAGAAATTCATTTGTGACTATACATTTAACTGACTGATATTTTGAGCATTTGTTAAGGGTTGGATGGTCTTAAGTTGTGTTGATCTCTGTTCCAATTCTGCATGTTTTCTTCTCAGAAACTGTTATGCTTAGGTGGGTTGTGGTGGGAGGGAGATGTCTCAGCATATATGTAGAATGCTCCAGCACAAGAACACACCTAGCCCTTAGAGCCTGCAAGATGTTCTTCGTGTTTCACTATTGCAGTCATCACATTTGGGTTATACCTGCTGGGGTAGCCCTCAGCCAGCCTGAATACCAGAGACTTAGTATTCCTGCATCAGTTGCTGTTGCTTGAAAACTGACGTCAGGTTGTCAGGGGTATAAAGGAAGGCACTGATTTAAGAATCATTTTAAGATGTTGTTCAGTATGTTGTAGCTTTATTTAAAAAGAAATGTTCCAAGATGTAGTCCATAATGGTGTAGCATTAATTAGCATCATTGGGTTAATGTGCTTCAATGATTCAATTAAGCATGATATATAAAAAGGGTGGTGTTTGAAGTAGTAAAATGTATTCCAGGAGAAGGCGAAGGCCGAGGTACCAGAATTAAAGAATTTCAAACTCACAGTGGATGTGTTCCTGTTTTCCTACAAATTTATGATTTTGGTGTTTTGAAGGAGTGGAGGTGTTGTATTTGTATAAAGGAAGGCAGCCTGCGGTCGTCTCTACCTTGGATGGGTCCGGAGCTGCTGTGCAGGCACAGACGTCCAAGGAAGTCCTTCGCAACACCATATCCAGACCTAAACCGATGCCTTCTTTCACGGCTACTGTTCTTTCTAAACCAACCGAGTTCCTTAGGCCCAGGGTCGAACCACCCTCAAGAAACCACCTTCCAGCCATTATTTGGCACCTGCTCCCTTGCCTTGGTCACAAATGCTTAGAATGGCAGAGGACCTTATCATGCTGATTAGGGGAAGCCACCCAACTCCCTCAAAAAGAAAGAGATCTGTCTCCAGAAGTTTTGTCTGAACAAAAGTCAGATGAATCCTGAAGCATCTGACTATGAAGACATGCAGCCCCTCTCTACATATGAGGATTCTGATGCAGTGGAATCTATTCCTTCAGTCTCTCCACCAGAGGATTTTTCCTTTTGGGAAGCCCTGCATACGCTAAGGGAACATTTCAAATGGGAGAGTCAAGACTACTCTGTCTAAAAAGAGTCTCAGTTCCTGGACCTTGCACAGCACAAGCCCTTAGCCATCCACCCCAGTCCTAGATGTGGTAGATGTCTTCCTTAAATCCAGCTTTACTCCAGATGCCCTTCCTCTCGCTCCCAGAAAGTCAGACAGGTACTACAGAGTCCCTGACTCTCACAGATATCTCTCTAAAAACCCAACAACGGACCCTGAGATCATTACTCAAGGCCCAAAAGGGGTTAAAGCTACTTCAGCTAAGAATCCCCCCCCCCCCCCAGACAGGGATTCCAGAGCTCTGGACAGATGGGGTAAAAAAGTATACACCTCAGCTACTCTTGCTATCAGGGCACTCAGTTGTTAGTTCCATATGCTTAAATATCGGCAACATACCTTAGAACTCCTTAAACAGAAAATTATCTCCTTCCTGCATGGGCAGAATCTAGACAGTTACAGGAATTAATGCACTTTGCTGGTCAAGTAACTCAACACACTTTGCACTGTGGTTTTGATGCCCTAGAAGCTTCTTGCAGGGCAGCAGTCACTGGATCTGTCATTAGAAGACATGCATGGCTTAAGGAACAACCCCTGCCAGACCATGTCATATCAAAATTTTTTGATGCACCCTTGCACAACGATAACTTATTTGGTACTAAAGCAGAAGAGGTGTTAAAAAAGATGGAAGAAAAAGCAAAATCTATGCAGACTGTTAAAGATTTCTTACAAGTATAGCTCCCTATGTTCAGGAGGCATTTTCCTTCCAAACACTGGTCCTTTCCTGCACCTAGTAAACAAGGCCAGCCTAGGCCCCATGGAAACAGACCTACAAGACAGCAGTCCCATGGGTTGTAGAGATGTAAGCAGTGGACTGCCTCCACTTCAGAATCAGGGAGGTCTAAGCCACCCCCTTATGGCAAAAACTCACAATGAACTCACCCCCTCCTTACCTCACCTCTGCCCATCACCTACCTCTAGGAGGAAGACTCTCCTTTCACTCAAGCACGTAGGCCACCATTACCAAGGACCAATGGGTTCTGAACATTGTGTGTCAGGGGTACAAATTCTCTTTCCAACCCTCAAAGGGTTCCCAGATATCCCACCAAATCAGTGGGCAGAGGATCAAAAGCAAATCCACACCCTGCTCTCCTTGGGAGCAGTAGAACATGTTCCTGCAGTGCAGATAGGCCAAGGCTTCTACTCCAGACTTTCTCGTACCCAGAAAAGAGGGCACCTGGCGCCCCATCCTAGATCTGTCCATTCTAAATACCTTCTTGGTGATCCCAAAATTCAAAATGCTCACCCACCAGCAGCTGCTACCCATGCTGTCCAAGGACGCTTGGCTAGTCACCTTGGACTTAAGAGGACTACCTCCACATTCCCATCAGAGAGTCCTGCAGAAAATAAATTTGCTTCAGGGCAGGATCTCGGCAATTTCAGTTCTCTGCACTTCCCTTTGGCTTATCTACTGCTCCCAGAATTTTCACAAAATGCCTGGCTCCGGCAATTGCTTTTTGCACTCAAAGAAATATTCACATTTATCCCTACTTAGACGACTGCCTTATTCAGGCAGACAGCCAGGAAAAGCTGCTCAAAGACCTGGCCTTTGTAAAGCATCTACTAACCTCCTTAGGGTACACAATCAACGAGAAGAAATCCAAACGGGTACCCACCAGGAGGATAATCTTCCTGGGAGCAAGTCTGGACACAGCATCCCAGATGGGATGCCTAACACCAGAGAAACAGTTTCCTATCAGCTTACTTCTCTCAACTGGCCACCATGCCCCAGCTTTCTGGAAGGAAATCCTGCAAGCCCTTGGGTTCATGGCATCTTGAATACTCCTTATTCCATATGCCAGACTGCATATGAGGAAACTTCAGTGGTACCTAAAGAGCCTTTGGTGTCAACACTCAAGATCTGGAAACTCTTTTACCTATTATTCCTTGCCTGAGGGAGGAATTTCTTTGGTGGGCAACAGCCTGCTCCAACAATAAAGGACTGCCCTTCTCCCCACATCCCACTGCCCAGACCCTCACTACAGACGCATCAGACTACGTATGAGGTGCACACCTGGATGGCAGGTGCATACAGGGCCAATGGAACCCCCAGCACACATCAGTCTAAACCAGATGATGGCTATGTAGCAGGCCTTGATAGCTTTCAAACCGCTTCTCTCTCCAGAGGTTGTCGTGATCAGAACAGACAGCACCACAGTGATATGGTACATCAACAAGCTGGGAGGGACTCTCTCCTACCCGCTGTGCAGGCTGGCCCTGACACTTTGGTTCACAGCCTCTTTCATGCATCTACACCTGTTAGCACAATACCTCCCAGGCTCTCAACTTCTTGGCAGACCAATTAAGCAGAAAGCTGTTGGACCTCCACGAGTGGCAGCTCAACAGAAACACCTTCTTACTAATAACTCAGAAATGGGGAACCTCGGAGGTTGACCTCTTTGCATTCCACACCAACCCATCAGCTCAGCAAATTCTGCACCAGGGAGCATCACTGCATGACATGGAAAGTAGTTGCCCCATCCTACCCCTGGATAAACCTCTTGGTCTATGCCCTTTCTCCCCTACCTCTCATTCATTCCCAAGGTACTGATCAAAATAAAGAAGAACAAAATTGTAAAACCAAAAAGCCACACAGCGAACCGTAAAAGACTGATTTATTAAATAAAACAATGAAAACAACGAAACAACAAGGTACTAAGCGCTTTCACCCAACAACTTCAGGGCATCATCAGATCAAAATAAGGGGGGACAAACCAAGGACCATTCTCATAGCTCCAGACAGCACTGGTACCCCTTGCTGCGCAGCCTGTTCCCACTGCCCCCATGGAATCTTCCTCAGGTTCCCAACCTCCTAACCCAGAGGGCAGGGGAATTCATGCTCCCCCAATAGCAGACACTCAGTTTGGCAGCTTGGCTTATGTCCTGACCCTTGACCAATCTGCCCTCAGTAAACCGGTTCTGGATGTTATCCGAGAGGCCAGACGCCCTAGCACCAGAAAGTCTTATGCAGATAAATGGAAAAGGTTCTTCACCTGGATCCAGGTTAAGGGAGCCAGTATGGCACAGCCCTCCATCCCTCTCATCCTGGACTACTTAGCTGACCTACTACACAGTGGTATCTCTTTCTCCTCTATAAAAATTTCCGCTCATTTTTCCACTGAGCAGCCTCTTTATTTACACCCTCTGATAAAGCAGTTCCTCAGAGGGGCTAATAACTTGAGACCCCCCCAGAAGGGCACCAACACCACCATGGAATTTAATTTTGTCTTGGAAAAGCTCACCCTGCCTCCATTCGAACCAGCTTTTTCTGCAGAGCTAAAATTTCTCTCCTAGAAGACAGCCTTCCTCCTGGCCATCACTTCAGCCAGAAGAGTCTATGATCTGCAAGCACTCATGTCAGTGGAACCCCTTCATCATCTTCCATGCAGATAGGTATCCCTCAGAACTAATCCATCCTTCATGCCCAAGGTGGTATCCAGTATGGCTCTCAACCAATCCATCCATTTGCCCACCTTTTTCCTAACCATCAAAACAAGGGGGAAAGGATTCTGCACTCTCTAGATGTATACAGACAGCTCAGATTCTATCTGGACAGGACTAAACCCTTCAGAAAATCTGATCAACTGCTGGTTAGCTTTGCTTCGGGTCAGAGGGCAAGGCATCTCCAAGGAAACCATTTCCAAATGGATATCACACTGCATCCATTTCTGCAACAAGCAGCATGGCAAGCCTCCCCCCAAGGGGGTTAGGACCCACTCCACCAGAGCAGCCTCCACCTCTGCAGCATTCCTCAGAGGGGTCCCTACCAGGGACATCCTGGAGGCTGCCACCTGGACATCTGTTCACACCTTTACCAAACTTTACCACTTGCCTCTCTTCTCTAAATCCAGGTCACGTTTTGCCTCTGCAGTCTTGCAGGCCATGCTAGCCAGCCCCTAGCTTCCTTGACTGCCTCCACCCATTTCCTCAGCTTTGAGAATCTACTCAAATGTGATGACTGCAACAGTGAAACATGAAGAACATAGTACAGATGTGTACACTTAGTAGATGTTAGTGTCTTCACTGTTGCAGTCTTGGTTTCCCTCCCTCCTTCCCTCTTTTTCCTTTTACCTTTCTTCCTTATTGTTCTCCTTTCCCTAGAAGGGACATATTGATATGTTTTCCGCTGGTGGGGTACTTCCACCAGAACCTGGGCTCCTAGTTTGGGGCAAGAAAACTGATGTAATGGCATTGGCTGACTTCCTTTATACCCCTGACGACCTGACGTCAGTCTTCAAGCGACAGCAACCGACACAGAAATACTAAGTTTCTGGTACTCAGGCTGGCTGAGGGCTACCCCAGCAGAGATGACCCATATGTGATGACTGCAACAGTGAAGACACTCTAGCATCTACATTTATTCTAAGTGTACACAACTGTACTTTTTGCTCCACTTCTGTGATTTAAATCTTGAACGTAACTTAGTAATTGGAAAGTTCCCATACTTTATACCTTAAGTAGAAAATTATTTAGTATGTTCGTGTGGCTATTAAGTAATGAGCGAATACTAGCACCAGCTTTCTGTCTACTGCTTGGGACTCCAGCTGTCAACTTCTTTCCTCAAGAATTTTGGACATAGCCAAGGTAATGAGGGGACAAGGGCCTAGGATAAGGAGCAATTTTCAGATATTATTCCAGTTTGCTTAGAATGTTAGTAAACACTTCTAAGATGGCTGTACGCTGATCAACAGCTTAATTCCAGCTCTCCCAGTGTGAAAAAAGAAACTGAGATAGGGGCTAGTAGTTCTGCCAGCTTTGGTAAAATTCACTTACTGACTCGTAAGTACACTGTGTGGATGCCAGCAAAGAAGAAATTTAGCCTGAAAGAAAATCATCTTGAAAAGTGAAGAGAAAATACTGACTGGAAGAAATCCTGCAGCTATTCATCAAGAAGTAATTCATGCTCCATCTTTGGTACAAGAGATGGCTTCCAGTAATTTGTAAAAAAAGTCAAATGTTCTCGGAGCTGATTAAAATTAAATATTGAAGGGTTATATCAACTTAAATAAAAGGTTGGAAAATGGAAAAAGCTTTAAGCAGCCTTTCACATGAACTGATAAAACTTGCAAAAATCAGAGATCAAAGAGAAGAAAAGATTAGCTTTGTATGATGAAGAAATGTTTCAAAAAATGGTAGAATTAGAGAACAGAGCACGTAGGGAAAACCTGTTTTCTGCTGTACTGCAGTAACTGGAAGGAACAGACTGTTAACAAGTCTAGTTGCTTATTTGTGCTTTCATAAAGTTATTACAAGGCAGGATTTGTTAATTGAAAGGGCACATAGTGTGTGCTCCAAACCTGGCAATGAAAAATCTGTCAAGACCAGTGTTAGTAAAGATGCAGTCATACCAGCAGATAGTTGATCCTAACAAAACTGTGGCAGAAGGGTAATGTGTTAAAAACTGGAGACAAATGATTATTCACTATACAACAGATAGAAGAGAAGCAAAGTTATCTTGGCAATCAGGGAATGTCGAGAGACAGGTGTGAGATAGTTGCTGTATCTAGCTGGCTTCAAAAATGTTTTTCCTGGAATATCAGGCACTTTTTGATTCAGAACAAGGTAAGGAGGAAATACAAAAGTTTGTCCAACAAAGTGAGCCATCAAATGGGTGGGGGGGGGGCTCTGATTTTCATTCTTCTGACAAAAAAGCTCATAGAGAAATTTTGCCAGTGAAACCTTTTCCAATGTTTCAAAGGAAAATGCTTAAATGACAAAAGAATCGGGAGTAACTTGGGCTTGAACCAGAGTCTGATATTGGAAGATGGAGATGAACATGTGGAAGAAGACTGGAAACACAGGAATTGGTGAATAGCTGTGATGTTACAAAGCATTAATTACATTTGTGAAATATGGCTGTACAGGAAAAAGTGTCTTAAAAAGATTGGACTTTCATCGGTTTTCTTAAACTTGAGTGGACTGAAAAGCATATACCTACTTCATGTTAATATTTAGCACACTTAAAAGAAAACAAAAGTAACTAAGTAAAAAAAAAATTTTAACATTATTTTGTATTAAACATGTCATGATCTAGATTGCATGTTAGTAACGCAGATTTGTGTAGTATGTAGTCTGGTATCTATAATGAGGGGGTGAGGGTGAGTCTTCATTGAATGTTCTGTTTGTTAAAGATACTAAAGTTAACAATTACTTGTTCTAGTTTAAGAAATGTAGGCTGTACAGTGTAAAAAGAGAAGAAAGACTGGACAAAAGCTTGTTTAAGTTAATATGTTGTAATCTTAGGCTGTTAGGGTGGGAAATGGTGTAAAATTGCACTGATTATAATATACTTAGAGTTGAGATGTTTTCTCTTTCATTTACGTAGTTGAATGTCTGGATTAATATCCTTAGCTTAACCTAAAAACAAGTGTTATTTTTTTGTGTAAGCATGTGGGTTTGCAAAATAAGAAAGCATGGTAAATGCATTATTTTTCTTTTAGCAAATGTTAAGTGTGAGTTGAGAAATAAGCAGCTGAAGACAGTTTAACATTCTATTACGTTTCCTTGGAGACGAGCTTGACTACAGGTGCTGGTAATAAATTTGAGAGTTCTAAAAGTTTGCTGAGGGAAATGCATCATTAAAAGGTGCATAGGCAAGCAGTTCAGTAAAAAAATTTAAAATTATTAGAAGTGAATAAGAGCAGATACCCACATAGCCTAAATGCTTAGTTGCATTTACTAGGACAGTATACAATTTAGTTTTATTTACAGAGAGCCAGTGCCCTTAAGGCTAAACAATAATGTTTTCTGAAAACATACAGGTTGTTTTTCGCATATGGGAGAGGAAGTTGATGTAAGAAAAGATAGTAATTGGTGTATGTGGGAGCACATCTGCAACATGTGCTGTAGCATGGATAACCTTAATTTTAGGTTAGGTAATACCTGTGGATGTAGCTGCCGATTTGGAACAGTTTCTATCAAGAGGGTTAAGCTTTATTATTTGAAGATGTACAGTTTTGTGTGTTTGTTTTAAGGCGATAGGTTCTGGGGGTGTTCTGGGGTGTGTTTGAGTTTTTTTTTTTTATTAAAGCAAAAAGTCTTGAAAAATGTGACGTACATTCAAATCGAGATGACCTGAACAACTCTGTAAAAGATTAACATGCCAAACAGTGTGTGCACGTAATACAGATGTTGGAAATAGATATTTTAAAAAAGCTGTCAAGTTTAATACGTGTGGATAATAACTTGTCATAATGACTACACTATCCATATTATTTTGTTACTTAATGGCCTCAAAGGTTTAGTCAAAAAGGCAAGAGCATTGAATTAAGAGATGCAGAGTGCAAATAGCAATGCTGCAAGAGACCCACTTGGAGAGCATCAGCATGTGAATTTGATAAAGAAAGAATTTCAGTATGGATATTCTACAGAATATTAGGGACAAAGGAAAGGGGAGTACTTATACCTAACTGCTCCAATAGTGATAGAACGGGGAAGTATAGGCAGTAATGGTATGTATGTGGCAGTCAGGCGCTAATGGCAAGGGAGGAGGATTATGCTGACAAGTATTTATATTTCATCAAAAATTGCTATAATGGAACTTAAGAAATGTTTGGGAGAAATCTGCTTTCAGCAGGGAGTATTACTTGTAGGTGGGGACTGAATATTGATTTGCAATTGGGAGGATGCATCAGAGGGACCCTAGAAGGGAAAATGACAAAAGCGGCTAGATTTCTGAAGAAATCTATGAAAATATTTGGTATGGAAGACATGATTTCAGTTGTAGGAACTCTTGGAGGGAGTTTTATGTATTATTCTCTAAGGTACAATAATTTAGCTAAATTAGACAGAAATTATATTTCACAAGAACATGTGCATTTAATTGAAAGCTTCAGTACACATTCAGTAGCTACTTCAGGTCATACGGCAATAAAAACTGAGACATAAATCCAGGATAATGAAGCAAAAATGAAAGACAGGCACTTCCCCCACCTACCCGTTAAAGACGGAGAAATTTAAGGAATGGGTAGTGGAAATTTTAGAGTTATTAAGAAAGGTAGAAATTTCTTCAAAAGTTAGTGAGTGGTATAAAATAAAAGTAGAGTTTAAAAATAGGGTAGAAATAAAAAAAAGTATGGTTAAGAAACTACAGGAATTTTTTTTAGAGGGGCTGACAAAGGTTAAAGTATTGCAGAATAAGGGGAATCTCTTTGAACCGTAAAAGCCACAATTGCAAAGAGCTAAAGAGAAAATAAGGGAGTATCTGGATAATACGCATGAGTTTAAAGATAGCTGTTAAGCAACTTATGTAGGCGAGATGGATCCCAAACATCTAAAGTTATGGTAAGTACATAACTAAAAGTTTTGATAACTCGAGCACAAAAACGTTGAGCACAATGATTTAGGTAACGTAAAAAGGGTTATTGCCAAACTTAGGGAGCCTATAACAAGAGGTCCTGTAGAGGTATTAGAGATATTTCTGAAAGTTATGAAAATGTATATAAAGCAAAGATATGTGGTAATCAAAGAGCACAAATGAAAACATTTATGGAATATGTAAGTATGCCAAGGTTAGAGGTATATGAGGCTCAACAATTAATAGTTAAGAGGAAACGAGATAAAAATGGTGATGAATAATCAGTCTATAGGAAAAGTCTCCAGGCACAGATACTATTCCTGTGGAAGTTTAGAAGCTAGGTGGGAAGAAAGTGGTAAAGATCAGGACGGTTTTTGTTTAACAGCATTTTAAAAGGAGGGAAAGCGCCAACATCCTGGAAGAAAGCTGAGGTAGCTGTAACATCAAAAGAACGTAAAGACCCATCAGATTCTACTGCAAATATACCCATTTCAGTTTTAAACCATGATTATAAAATGGTTGACTGTAGTAGCTAAAAGAATGGCAAAGGTTTTGCCAAAATTGATATGAATCAGCATGGCTTTGTGGAGGGGAGACAAACATTTGACAACATTAATAGAACATTGATGATCTTGAGGGAAGTAGAATATAAGAAAATGCTACTGCTGTTGTGTGGGTCTTGATGCAGAGAAAGTGTTTGACAGTGCAATCTGGGGATTTTTAATAGGGTTCCTGGATACAATAAGGTTAATCGTGAGGGTGTGAGGGATCGAAGCCAAGAATTCAAGTGGGAAGGTTCCTCTCTCCTAAGTTGTGTCTAAACAGAGGAACCAGAAGAGAGTTATCCTCTTTCCTGTTTGCTTTATATTTAGAGCCATTGTCAAAGAAAAAGACACAGAAATTCAAGGATATAATTGGTATGATCAAGAAAATTTGACTTTATTTACAGAAGATATTTTTGTACTTTATGAAACCTGAACATGACATCTCAGTGTTGTGGAACTTTCTGAGACGGTTTTAAGTATTTTTGTGATGTAAAATTAGTGAAGGTGAAAGAAAGGCTATAGATGTAAATTATGTAGTGACGCGTGAATTGGTTCAGCAGTTTATACCCATATTTATGGGGACATTATGGGGACATTTTAAAATGAAGTATTTAGGAGTATGGATTATAAAAGGGTTTTATTATGGCAGCTAAGGATATGTGGGAAGAGACAAAGGTAATATGAAAAGTGAGAAACTGGAAGCTGTAGGTTTTTTGGATAGCAAGATATATGCATTGAAAATGTTTATAGTCCCTTTACTTGTATATAGTAAAAACTCAGTTAACCGGAACTCAAGCAACCAGAAAAAAATAATCAAAGAAATACAGTACAATTTTCATGTGTTGCAGTTTCCATTTCCTTCTGCAGAAACATACCTTATGTTTTTAGAGTTTTAAAAAGGAAGATGGGAATAAATCCCTCTCTCCCCAACCTAAGAACAAGTCAAACCAAACAAATGGTTTAGGGTACAGTATTAGTTAGTCCTATTTTTAATAGCGACTTTCAAGCAACCAGAAACTACAGTTATCCGGCGTCTACCACGGGTGCCGGTTAACTGAAAGTTTACTGTATACTGGTCAGGCATATTTTTTATTAGCCAGAGCTAAAGTTGTGAACAATTAATTAAGAGGTGAAGGATCTCTGAGGGGAAAAGGGCAAGAGTCAATTTGGGTAAGTTGATCCTTCCAATACAGGAAGGCAGTTTAGGATTACCCGATTTGAAGAGATATTTTACAGCTACAGAGTTGATGCTGATCTACATAACACAAGCAGAAATTTATAATTCAAAATGGAAATAGAGTATGATGAAATGGGGGTGGATTCAAGAAATAAGGAGAGTGGGATTTTGGATTCAGATCCTTATGGAGAATAAACATGCAGAATACATAAAGTTCTAAGAAGTAAGCCAGCAGGAGAATGGATAAAGGAAATTTTTGCTGATGGGAATGATTCCAATTAGGGGTACAGAGAATAGGCAAGAAGGGGACTGGAATTTACTTGAGAACTGGTAAAGGAACCAAGGTATCGGGAGGAAATAACTAGAGAGAGGGGAAAGGTGATATACTGGGAAGAGGTCAAAAAGGCATTTAGACTGCAGGCTAGACTGCTTACTCCATTCCCTACCAGGGATCAATATCAGAATGTAGGCAAAGGGAAAGAGATGGGGGGGGGTCGTAAGTGAAAGATCTGTGCTGGTAGACTTTAAATCTAGAAGAGAAGCTGCTGTTAAAAAGCGATAATTAGTAGGGCATATAAAATATTGCATGATAAATATAGGATTCAATCAGAGGAGGCCAGAAAAGATTGGTAGCAGAGATTGGATAAGCTATTTACAGTGGAACAGTAACAGGACATGTATATGGGCTCCCAGGTATACAGCAAAGTCTGAAATATTTAGGATTTTTGTTTGGAACTGTTTACATAGGTAATTTTATACCTCAATCAGGCTCAAAATAATTTTTTCCTCAAGTAAATGGCAAATGTTGGAGGTGTGATATGGAAGAAAGAAGTAACTGGAACATATGTTTTGAGTGTAATGCGTTGGCAGACTTCAAAAATTCCTTAGAGTGCTTTGTCAGAAATATTGGGTGAGCAAATGGGTGTAATTAACGAAGTTATTCTTTTGAGCTGGTACACAGGATTTGAACTGTGTAAACATACTAAAGCCTTGCTAAGTTTAATTAAGGCAGGAAGTGTGCAATTTTATGTAATTGATGTAATGTTGGACTGATGATGATTGTACAAGAGAGTATGTACAATGTGTTTAACTGGGAACATGTAAGAATTTTTTTAATATAATTGCATATTTGCCTGTGTCTTAAGTGATAATTTAAGAAAGGTGTAAAAAATGCGTTGTTCGAACCATAAGAAGTATGAAAAATAGATTTTACCTCAAAATGAAATGCATTTTTAAACACAAGTATGAAACTTTAATATTTGGTATTTGACAGACTAATCCTCTCTGATTTACGAGATCATCAAAAATTTTACAAGGGATGGGACTTTGAAGATGGCAGCACATTGAGTAACAGCTTAATTCTAGCTCTCCCAGTGTGAAAATAGAAATTCAGCAGGTAAGACCGGTGGACTTGTGTTTCTGGGTAATTTTCAGTAACTGGCTATTAAGTGCACTACCTGGATGCCAGGAAAAAAGAATACAGAGCACCTAAAGGAAAATGAGCTGCAAAGGGTGAGGAAAAACACTGAGTTGGAAAAGTACTGCAGCTGTTCATCAAAAAACACTGCAAGCTGCAGACATGACTTCCGGTAACCTAGACGAAAATAAAACAGCCACACACAGACCTGGTTAAAATAAATGAAACACTGATGAAATATATGAACTCAAACAACAGAAGTCTGAAAAAATGAAAGAAGCTTTAAACAGATATTCAGATGAGGTGATAAAACTGCAAAAATAAGAGGTCAAAATGTAAAAGAACGCTGTACCCCTAAGTGTCTTGAAACGCCAACCTGGTCTTCAGGAATAAGCCTATCAAAGTGATATTAAAATAGAAATAAATTTATTCCATTATTAAAATAATAAAATGTAAGTTAAGCACACTCACTCGCAAACTGCAAGCTTCATCAGAACTCCATTGAATCTGAATAGTTTCATTTAAATAACTTTTTTGGCGCCAAAGTGCTGCATTTGAATTATTTTAAAGATGTATACACATTGAATGTATGTATGCCATGATACTAAGTAGCATAACATTAACTACATTCATCTCACAATGTCAACCCTTACACATATATAAAATACAAATAATCATGACAGTAGTAACCATACTATATCTTAATATATTATATAAGAAATGCATATCTAGATAAATAACGGCCGTTTGCGAGTGAAAGCGCTTAACTTACATTTTATTATTTTAATAATGCAATAAATTTATTTCTATTTTAATATCACTTTGCTCGGTTTATTCCTGAAGACCAGGTTGGCGTTTCAGGACACTTAGGGGGTACAGCATTCTTTTACATTTTGTTCTGTTTGTTTTTTGAATGAAAAATCAGAGGTCGAAATGAAGAAAAGGCTGGCTGAGTATGAAACTACTTGAGAAGAGATGTTTCAAAAAATAGTATTAGAGGACAGAGCATGTAGGGAAAACCTGAGATTTTCGGCTGCACCAGAGGAACTGGGAAGAAACAGACTGTATTAATTTTGTGGAAGCAGAAATAAGCAACGGGACCTGGTATTCCACAGAGGGAGGTGATTATTGAATGGCATAGTAAAGATGCAATCCTACTTAGCAGGAGGAGTTGATTCTGACAAATTTGTGGCAGGAGGAGAAAGCACTAAAAGTGGGCGACAGCAAATTGTTTGTGGAGAACGATTACTCGTTCACCAGGCAGAAAAGAAGTAAATTTATTCCACTATTCAGGGAATGCAGAGAAGCAGACATGAAATTCAAACTGCTGTACCCAGCTATCTTCAGAATATTATTCCCTGGAGGGAAAAAAAAACATTCTTTCATGAAGTATATGCTAGTAAGGTGGAAATACAGAAGTTTGACCGACAAAATGTGAGCTGTGAAACAGGAGGAGATTCTGCTTGTTCATCTGGTAATAAAAATCACTGAGACTGTACCAGTGAAACCTTTTTCTTTGTTTCAGTGGAAAATGCTGCAGAGATGGAAGGGAGCACAAGAAACTGACTATAAGAATTTGAGAGTATGTTGGAAATGAAGCAGAGACAGGGTTTGGGAGATGGAGATGAACAGGAATAAAACAAGTAGCGTGGAAATTGACAGATGTGGGATTCGGAGCTATAGTTTGTGAAATATGACAGAACAATAAAATCTGGCAATATTGGACTTTTTGGGACTTGTGGGAGACTCTAAAGCATATGCTCTACTTCATGTCATTAATGTTCAGAAAAATACTTGGAGGACAGGAAGAGGAGGGGGAGAAAGTTAACTGTAAGTGATTTTTTTCTTAATTGTACTATTTTTATAGTGTTTGATTTTCTGTGTGTGCTATAATGTAAAGTTTCTCAGTTTTAAGTGTAATCGGGATACTATTGTAAACAGGTGCTCCTGCCCCCCCCCCCCCCCATTTGCTTGTTCAGTTTTCAGAAATGTAGGCACTGTAATGTGTATATATAAAAAAAAAAGTCAAGTCTGGTTAAAAGAGCATGACAGAGGGGAAAAAAAGTGAATGTTTTTTATCTCATTCTTGAATGGGGAAATGACTGGATTAAGGCCCTTAACTTGACTAGGAGATAATGTTCTCTGAAAGCATTCAGGTGTTTCCCCAGCTGGGAGAGTTATAAAGATGAGAGAAAACCAGACAGTACGTAGAAGCACAGGCTACTCAATGCTTCTGAGCATGATGGATATCCTTTCTTTTAGGTTAATTCAAGTCGGTGAGTATGGCTGTCAGTTTGGGACATTTGTTCCTACTAGGAGGGTAAAACTTTAATATTTTAGGATGTACATAGTTGTATGTGGTAGTATTAAGTTAATACGTTTTATGAGGGTATTGGGTGTGTGTTTTTTGGTTTTGTTTTGAGGGCTTTCAATAAAATAAGTTTTATAAGATGTGTCATAGGCTCAAATGGATATGACGAGAAGCAGCTGTATAAAGGTTCTACCTACTAAACAGTTATGCATGCAGCACAAAAACTAGAACTAGGCATTTAACAAAAAAGCTGTTACACAAAATTTAGGAATAACATTTTAATACAGTGATGCTTTCTGTAATGTCCTCCATTGTCAATGGTCTTACATATAAATACAAAAAAGAGAGAGTAGTGAATTATATTAAAAATATGGAGTGCAAATAGCTATGCTACAAGAGAGACACTTGGAAAGAACTTAATGTGTGAATTTGATGAAGAAAGGTTTTCAGGATGGTTATTCAGCAGAATACCTGGGCAATGGAAGAAAGGAGTACTTGTGTTAATTTCAAGAGGAGCTCCAGTAGTGATAGAGCAAGTTAAAAAATGGCAGATTTGTAGTACTAAGGGGCTTGCTGGCAAGGAGGATGATTACACTAGTATGTATTTATCTTCCACCTAAAACTGCTGTAATGGAGCTTTAAAAAATTCTAGGGAAAATTGGCTTTCATCAAGGAATATTACAGGCGAGGACTGGAATTTGATTTGAAACAGTGAAAAATTGGGGGACAAGAAGGGAAAGTATAACAAAGGAGGGTATACATTTTGTAGAAATTTATGAAAATATTTGGCATGGAATATGTGAGTTCAGTACTAGGAGTACAGATTGAATTTACATATTCCCCAAGATACAAAAACTGGGCTAGGTTAGACAGAATGCACATTTCACTGGAACTTGCATTTAATTGAAGGTCTTAATACACACCCAGTAACTGTCAGATCATGTGCCAATAATAACTAAAATGAAAACACAGGGTAATGAAATAAAACTGAGACACTGGCCTTTCCCACACATCTGTTGAAAAGAGAAGAATTTAAGGGATGGGTAGTGGAAGTTATTTGGGAGCTAATAGAGAAGATTATAGAAATTTCTTTTGAAACTATAACTAGGGAATGGGATAGTGGGGTTTAAAAACGGGGTGGAAATAAAAAAAAATAAAAAAAAGATATATGGTTTAGTAGTAAGAATTATTTAGAGGGACTGACAAAATGTTAAGGTATTGCAGAATAGGGGGAATCTCAGAGAACAGGAAGAGGAGTAACTGGAGAATGCTAAACAGAAAATTAGGGATTACCTAGATAATATGCATGAGTTTAGAAAGGTTGCTATTAAGCAACTGGCAATTGTTTTTTTTTTTTTTTTTTCTTAACTGTAGAGCACAGAAACTTTTAGTGCATTGACTCAGGCAACAGTAAGTAGAAACGACTGTCGTCAGCTTAGGGAGCCTATAAGGGAGCCTTTTCAATCTTACCTTTAAGCATCCCTGTTACTAGCACTTTCTCTAATACCTAAAAAGATCATCTCTACTTGACTCCAAGTAGACTTTTCTCTATCTGTTAAACCTAGCACTTGCTCCTACAGTACTTATTACCTTGATATGGCACTCTTATAGATAGCACCCCAAAAAGGCAAACCCCCATTTCTCGGTCACTCACGTCCCCCGGAATCTCTTTTAAAGTTTTTTTGTCTAGTCCTTCTAGCATGTCGAGGGATCAGTTGCTAGTGTCCTCTCCTGCTCAGCTGGTGAACCTGGGAATATTGAGGCAATGTTACAATTGCCTCATGTACACTGAACAACCCTCTCCTCCTCCCACAAAACACAAATACATGCGAGAGATGCAACTATCGGGCCAAACTGGAGGCTGAGCTCTCTCAACATAGGTCTGGCAAGACCAGTCAGGAGGAGAAGGTTACCACACACACTATAGACCCAGTCTCACATAGTACCATCACAACCTCAAATCATACACATAAACACACAAAGACATACTCGGCTCTGATCAAAATCTACCAAAACAGCAGAGGCCACCAAAGCAGACACCCAAACAACCACCACCTCAGAACACAACACCTGCAACACATAGACCTCACAGTCAGAGTGTCAAACAGTCACAGCCCTTAAGGCCAAACACAATGCCAGACACACTAGTCATTGGTGACTCCATAGTCAGACACACTGACGTCCCGCTCACCAGACTGAGTAAGGAGAAGGTCACAGTAAGCTGCCTGTCGGGCGCTAGAATCCGCCACATAGCATAAGCACTCAGGTCTCTCAACAGCAGGTACAAATATGACTCAGTCATTGTCCACGCTGGTGTAAGCGACCTGAGGCGTACCTCCTTGGACTACATGAAAAGAGACATTGAGGAGCTCTCTGATTATGTAGCCCAGGCAGGTATGACCCTGACCTTGAGCAGTATCCTACCTTCACCAAGAATGATGCCACAATACAGAGAGAAGATGATCAGCTTTAACAATTGGCTTAAACTCTGGTGTCATTCAAAGGGGATCAATGTCTGTCTGCCTGGGATGACATGCTGGACAAGCCACGCTGCTTGCAAGGGCGGCTTGCACCTGTCACCCTGGGATTCGGATATTGGCAAAGGCTCTTGCCACCCCCATAGTGCCTTTTTAGGCAAGGCTCAAATTCTAAACCTACCACCCTAGAACACAAAAAGGAAAAAACTAAGGGTAATGCTGCTCAATGCCAGAAGTCTAAATCTCAAAATGCACTTTCGAGGCCCTTCTCAGTATGGAGAACATCGATGTCTGTGCAGTGACAGAAACCTGGTTCAAGGCTCCTGAGAGCACCCCAGCACTATCAGGTTTTACCTCTTATCATGCGTTCCGGCCCCAAAATCCGGACAATACCAAGAAAGGAGGGGGTATCCATATTCATCAAAGACACCCACACCTCAAGACTGGTGGCAATGCACGATGCATCGGAGACCATCCAGGTGCAATTAACCATAGGCAAGACTGCTCTGCAAATTGTAGCATGTTACAGGCCACCCTCACAAACTCAGGAACCTCACATGGCCTTCCTGAAAACACTAGAGGGATAAATGTATCACCAAACACCATCATACTAGGTGACTTCAATTACCCTAATATAGACTGGGAACACTACTCAAGCCCAAACACCCTAGCCCAAAAGTTCCTGGAATTCATAAACTCAAATGCCATGGAACAACTAGTCACCATCCCCACAAGAGGAGAAAACATACTTGATCTCATCATCACGAACATGGGAGCACAATGTTCAACACCGGAAGTATACCCCTCACTGGTGAGATCAGATCACAAACTAATCTCGCTGGAGGTCCTCATCCCACCCCACCTGAAATAAAAAGACCACAGTAAAGAACTTCTCGAAAGCCGACTTCACACTTCTAAAGACTAGTGTGGTCTCCTTTAAGGCCCCGAGCCGACGGAAAACAGTACTCAAGCCGCTGAATCACTTACAAATGCCTTCTACCAGCACCTGCAGGACTGCATGGATAAGGCAATCCCAAGCAAAGCAAAGACTCTTTGTACCAAAGGCAAGCGTCCACTCTGGTGGACCCCAGCCATAAACAAACTCTACAACAAAAGGAGGAAGCAACTACAAGATAGAGCAAAATCCTTAAAAGGTAAGACACCCTTGATCACTATAAGTAAAAAACTAAGAGCTCTCATAAAATCATCCAAAGCAAATTTTGTGAGAAAAATAGCTAAAGACTCAAAAGACAATCATAAGGCCTTCTTTAGCTATGTTAGAAACCTGGGAGGAAACTCCCAGATATGCTCAGAACTAGTTCAAAATGATGTGAAGATTACTGATCCTACAGACATTGCCAACATACTGGCTGACGGGTTCAGTGCAAACTTCTCCCCCCGCTCCAGCGCAAAAGGGGAGATAGCTATACCAAGCGATTGCAGCCCCCCAAACATCTCCGACGCCCAAGTGAGAACTGCTCTCTCCAAAGCAAAAAACACAGCATCCATGGGACCTGATGGTGTCCCCGGCTGTGTGCTCCACGAACTCAACGAGGAATTAAACCCACAGCTAGGACAGCTGTTTAATCATAGTCTTACCTCTGGATCATTACCCAGGAGTGGCGCACTGCAACTGTGGTCCCACTTCACAAAGGCGGTGCCTCCACCGACCCTGGAAATTACCGGCCCATTAGCTTGACAAGCCTTATCTGCAAAGCCATGGAGAGGATCATAATGGACCTCATAAATAAAGACATAGGGAATTTGCAGACTTTGGATCCATCCCAGTTTGGCTTTGTCAAAGGCAGATCATGCCTTCTAAACTTGGTTGACTTTTGAAACAGTCACCAAAGCCATTGATGAGGAAAGGCAGTCCATACAGCCTACCTCGATCTGGCAAAGGCCTTTGATACAATACCCCACTCGGGTATCATTGAAAAACTCATCAGCTTAAATGTTAACCCATACATCACAAGATGGGTTGCAAACTGGCTGAGTGACAGAACCCACAGGGTCAGAGTTGCTGGCGCCATGTCAGACTCAAAGCCTGTCACAAGTGGTGTACCACAGGGCTCAGTCCTGGGCCCACTCTTGTTTGGCATCTACTTTTCCAGTACAAGCAAACACAGGAGGGTTATGGCTGACAAAGTTTGCAGATGACTGCAAACTGGCGCCATAGTAGAAAACACATCTGACACAGATATCCTTGGAAGGGTCTCACAGAAACGGATAACTGGTGCCAGAGCCATGGCCTAAAGTTAAATGCCAAAAAATGCATAGTCATACCCTTCGGGAAAAACAAGGTTACCCCTAGCTACCAAATAGGTGGCAATCCACTGAGTACAGAAAAAGTTATCAGGGACCTGGGGACCCAGGTTGATAGTAGTCTGTCATTCGACACCCATGTAGCTAAAGTAGTTAGGAAGACCTTCTACATTGCCCACCTTATCATGAAGGGATTCTCATCTAGATCAAGGGAGGTCATAGTCTCCCTATACTCATCACTCATCAGACCAATGATTGAGTACAATGCCCCATTCGAATGTATCTGACCCGACACTTGCAGCAGCTGGAGAGGCCACAAAGTTCCTCACCAAAAGGATAAAGGGTCTCAAACATCTGTCCTATGCTGCCCGACTGAAAGAACTCCAGCTCTATTCAGTCGCCACGCTTGCTCAGAGGTGACCTTTGCCTAACATACAAGGCCATGTCAAACCCAGATTTGATGAATATGCTTCACCTCAAAAATCTAGATCCGTCAGAGCCACAAGGGCGGAGACTTAAACCTCGACACGGCTATTAATAGGGCGTGCTGGAGGGATAGATTCATCACCCAAAGACTCCCTATGCTGTGGAATAAAATCCCGGTATATGTGAGGCAGAGCACCTCGCTGGCCTTGTTCAAGAGAAATCTTGACCAATGGATGGGAGATCGCAGATATACCCCAGGGATTACCTCAGTGTCACTGCTCAACAGAGGCACAGCAAAATAATGGGTATAGTTCCCCATACTAAAGGGGTGGCGTAAGCCACAAAACTATGGGCTAGGCTTGTAAATGCCCTCGGGCAGATAGCCTAGTATGAACCTATGAACCTAAGAAGAAAAACAACATGAGATCCTGTTGAGGTATTAAAAATATTTTGGAAATTCTGTGAAAGTCTGGTTAAAGCAGACCAATATAGAAATCAAGAAAAGGTACAAATGGAAATATTTATGGAGGAATTAAATATGCCAAGGTTAGAGGTAGAGAAGGGTCATTACTAACAGTTAGGATAGGAGGAGACTCGACAAAAATGGTGATGTATATCCAGTCTACAGGAAACTCCCCAGTAAAATAGGTGGTATTCCTGTGGAAGTTTGGAAGCTAGGAGGGAAGAAAACTGAAGAAGACCTGGAAGGTTTTGTTTAACAATATTTCAAGAGGAGGTGAACAACCTACATCCTGAAAGAAAGCGGTGATAGCTGTAATACCCGAAGCTCCATCAGATGCAGCTTCATACAGGCCAATTTCAATCTTAAACCATGATTATAAAGTGTTTGTGTCTAATGACTAAAATAATGGCAAAAGTGATGCCATTTTTAACAAGAAACATCTTTATTAAATTATCACACATGACGTAGGCAATTTTACATGTAGATACATGAAAACAAACCAGCCTGATACAAATCTCTCTGCAAGCGTTCTACATCACAAGCCATGTTGACAAAATTGTAGTTGTAAACATTATACATCACTTATAATCTATCCTGTCATTGTCAGTCAGACATTACATAGCTCATTCAAACCCTGCCTTTTTAAACCTTGTTCCTCCTCTGCATGTATTGTTCCTACATTTCCCATTTCTTTCCTATGTGATTCATTCCTACCCTTCTCTGAAGATCCCAATTCCAGTTTTATCCCTTATTGTATTCACTATTTCAATACAGTTAGTTTACACTTTGATTTCCATTTTCTAGTAATAGCTTTTTTGGCAGCCACCGTAATAAGACTCTGCAAGGCCTTACTTTGTCTAGGCAATCCCAATTCTGTATTCATAGCTCAAAAAATCATTTCCTTAGTTATACCAATTTGCTCACCCAATATCTCTGACAAAGCAGTCTGCATGAAATCTTTTAAAGTTTGCCAGTTCATTACACTCCCAGAAAATATGTTCATAGGTAGGTACTAGGCTATTGGCCCTAGGGCCTATATAAACCTAGCCAAAAAGGTACCCTGGCTTTCACCACCCAAGAAAATTATTTTCCTGTGCCCCTGTCGAGCAGAGCCAAAGAAGTGCTCCCTGGGGTGAATTTCCTATCTCCCATCCAGTCATCAAGATTTTTCTTGAAATGCTAATGAAGAGCTTTGTTTGATATAGATAAGTAGTTTGTTCCAGAGTATGGGAAGTCTTAGGAACAGGAATATATCCCTCCAGCATGTTCTGTTTATTGTTGTGACAAGGTTTAGGTCCCTAGAGCATGTAGCTTCTGAGGGATTGAGATTTCTTTAAGTGGAGCATGTCCAACAGCTCTGGGTTTGGCATAGCTTTGTATGTTAGGCAGAGATTGCCTCTGAGTAGGCGATATGTGATGGAGTAAAGCTGGAGTTTTTTGAGACTGTGTGCGTAGGGCATCTGTTTGAGGCCAGTAATCTTCTTTGTGAGGTATTTCTGCAGAGTTTCCAGGTGTTGTGGATGTCTTGTGAGGTGCATACCAAAAGGGGAGCTGTATTCTGTAATGGGTCTAATGAGTGATGAGTAGAGGGGAACCATGACCTCTTTTTCATGCATAAGAAACATTTTTTGATGAGGTATGCCACGTAGAAGGATTTCCTGACTACAGTGGCGATGTGATTATCAAAGGAGGAGAGACTACTGTCCACCTGTGTCCCAAGGCCTCTCCTCAGACTTTTGGTGTTAAGTAGACTACTGGCTATGTGGTAGTTCATGGGTACAGAGTTTTTACCAAAAGGGATGACTGTGCAGTTTTTGGCATTGAGCTTGAGGCCATGGCTTTGACACCAGGCATCTGTCTAAGTGAGGCCCTTTTGTAGGATGTCCACATCGTTAGGAGTTTCGATTATGGCTCCTAGTTTGCAGTCATGTGCAAACTTCATTAGCCAAAGACCTTCTGTGTTAGGATGTACTTCAGAGAAGTAGATACCAAACAGGAGAGGACCCAGGACTGAACCCTGTGGTACTCCTTGTCACTGGTCTGAAGTCGGATTTGGAGTCTGCTACTTTCACAGTGTGGGTTCTGTCAGTGAGCCAGTTGGCAACCCATCTTGTGACATAGGGATTTATACCTAGTTTAGTGAGTTTATCTTTAATTCCAGAGTGGGGGATGGTGTCAAGCCTTGGTGAGATCTGGATAGGGTGTGTGAACCACCCTACCCTCATCTACGGCTTTGGTGACTGCTTCAAATAAGTCTATCAGTTTTAGCAGACATGATCTGCCTTTTACAAACCCGAACTGGGTGGGGTCCAGAGTTTGGAGGTTACCAGTGTCAATGTTTATAAGTTCCATGATGGCCTTGCAAACCATGCACATCAGGCTAATGGGGCAGTAGTTCCCAGGGAACATGGTGGCTCACCCTTTGCGGAGTGGGATGACCGTCAATGTGTGGCATTCAGTGGGCACAAGGCGTGCGGTAAGGCTATGATTGAACATGGTGTTTACGTGGGGTGCCAGTTCGTTCTGTAGTTTGTGTAGAACGAAGACTGGGATGTTGTCAGGTCCCATGGATGCTGTGTTCTTAGATTTTGATAGTGTGGTTTTTATCTGTGCAGCCATGAATACAGAAACTTTGCATTCTTCCAGTATAGAGATGGGCCATTTGGGTGAGAGGGTGGGATAAAGTTAGCACTGAACCTATCTGCCAGGATGTGGACAATATCAGTTGGTTCTGTATATTTAGTGCCATTGTTCTGTAACTCAGAGCAGAGCTGAGTGTTGCTATTGAGATCCTTGACATAGCTATAGAATGCCTTGTGGTTGTCTTTAGAATCAGTGGTGATTTTTTTTTCATAACTAGCTTTGGAGAATTTTATGAGGGATCTCAGCTTCTTACTGAGGCTGACCAGGGAGTTCCTCCAATCTTGGGATTTTACTCTTTTTTTTTTTTTTTTTTGCAACGGTTTCTTCTGTTGTAGAGTTTGTTTATGGGACCACCAGATTGGCTTCCTTTTTTTGGAGGATAGCGTCTTGGTTCTGTTAGGGATTGCATGATCCATGCACTTGTGTAAGTGCTTCTAAAGTGCATTTGTGTAGGATTCAGCAGTCGTGCCTCCTATTGTCCGTCTGCATGGGTGTCATGATGTTTGCCACTTCTGTCTTAAGAAACATGAAGTTGGCTTTGGAGAATTTTTTTACGGTGATTTCCCTAATGTGGGGTGGGATGGGGGCGGGATGTGGATGGCTAGGGTGATTAGCTTGTGGTCGGATCTGACTAACGATGAATTGACCTCTGGTGTGGAACACCAGTTGCCCATGTTGATAATGACCAGGTCTAGGATATTGCTGCCCCTGGTGGGGGTTTGGATAAGTTGATCCAAGGCATTGGAATTTATGAATTCCAGAAAACATTGAGCAAAAGAGTTGGTACATGAGTAGTTTTCCCAGTAAATGGTGGGGTAGTTGAAATTGCCGATTATTAGGGTGTTAGGTTGTACTCTAATATTTTCCAGTGTATCAAGAGATGGAGTGGATATCCTGGGCCATGGTGGGGGATCTGTAGCAAGCTACAGTTTGGATTGCGGTCTTGCCCAGAGTTAGTTGCACTTGGATAATCTCAGATGCATTATGCTGGGCAAGTAGCCTGGAGGTGTGGATATCCTTAGTGAATATGGGCACGCCTCTGCCTTTAGTGTTTCGGTCCAGATTAGGTGGCCAAAAGGTGTGGTATGATTTATAGCCTGGTAATGCAGGGGTGCTCTCTGGAGCCTTGAACCAGGTCTCTCTCACTGCACAGATGTCTATGTTCTCCATTTTAAGGAGTGCCTCGAGAGAGGGAATTTTGAGGTTTAGACTTGTAGCATTGAGTAGCATTACCCTCAGATTTTGCTTGCTTGTACCTGTTACGGTGGTGAATTTGTCATTTGAACCTTGCCAAAAAAGGCACTATAGGGGTGGCAAGAGCCTTAGCCAGTATCCGGAATCCCAAGGGCGACGTGCAGGCCATCTCTGGCAGAGCATCGTGGTCTGTTGATCATGTCATTCCAGGCAGACAGATACTGGATCCCCTTAGAGTGACACCAGGAGCTTAGCCAATTGTTGAAGTCAGTCATTTTGTCCTTGTACTGTGGTATCATTCTGGATGATGGCAGGATGCTACTCAGGGCTAGGGTCATACCTGCCTGTGCTACAAGATCGGAGAGATCCTCCATGTCTCTTTTCATGTAGTCCAGCGAGGTATGTCTCAATCCAGGGAGGTATGTCTCAGGTCATTCGCACCAACATGGGCATTGACAGAGTCATATTTGTACTTGTGGAGTGACCTGAGTGCGTGCGTTATGTGACTAATCCTGGCACCTGACAGGCAGCTGACAGTAACTTTTTCCTTGTTTAGCCTGGTGAGTGGAACATGAGTGTGCCTGACTATAGAGATACCCATGACTAGAGTTTTTGGTATGTTATGCCTTATGGGCTGTGTTTGTGTGTCACACTGAGTTTGTGGGCTGTGTCATTTGTGTTGTGTTGGGGGGTGAAGGTTGCTTGCATTTCTTCTTTGGAGGTCCCTGTTGCTTGGGCAGATTTTTGAGAGCCTCTGCGAATGTAGGTGTGTGTTTTGTGTTTCTGTGTGTGTGTTTTGGTGGTGTAGGTTTTCAGGGACTATGTGATAAGTGGGGTGCAAGTGCTTACCTTCTCCTGTTGACTGGCTAGTCCAGTCTTGGGTGAAGAGAACTTTGCTTCCAGTTTGGATGTATAAGTGCATCTCTCACAGGTTGTAGTTTTAGGTGGTAGGAGGAGAGGGTTGTCTCTGTACCTGAGGCAATTGCTGCATTGCCCCAAGATGCCCACATTCATCAGGTAGACGGGACAAAATGCTGGGAGCTGACACTTAGACATGCCTGGCTAGGTGCTTATTTATTAAGTACTAAAAACTGTTTTCCTCTAGGCACATGAGGAAAGTTGAGTGCTGTTGTAATTTGTAGCTTATTTAGTGCTTACAATGAGTTCTGAGCAAGTGCTGTGCTCAAAGAAACAGATTTGATTGCTAAAACTAAAAACTGGCTAGTTCTAAGGGAAAAATCGAAGAGCAGACTTTATGGCACCTGGAATAGTTTAACCCTAGCTAAGCGGCTATGCATAAAGTTTTTTTTTTTTTTTTTAAGATAAGCTACCTAGTGCTTACCACTCCCACTGATAAGCTAGAAGGCTTCCCTCCAACACATAAAGGCTTGGGAGCTCAGAAACTTTCAAACAATCCTGGATATATCAAATCTGTATCTGGACTTCGACTACTTACAGGAAAGGCAGGAAACAAGCTTAGAATTTTTTTGTAAAGTGGAAAGGGAGAAAGGAGGAGACAAAGATAATTCAAGGTTAAGAAACTAAGTGGGGTTGGCCTTCTCAAATGTTCTCCCTGTATTAGGTAGAATGAAGTAATGACACTAGACTGGGAGGAGTGTCCCAGATCAAATTTACAGTAGGGGTGGGAACTGCTAAGCCACCAAGTATAAGAACAGGATAACAGTAGGGAGGGTGAGAAAAAAAAATCTGAACATACAAACCCAAACAGATGCTTAACAAATGTAGAAATGTTCCAGTTAATACCTCACACACAGTAAAACTAGTTAGAAAAGTATGCAGCAGACAATAAAAGTGCTATAAATAACTTGCAAAAATAAGCAAAAACAGGATACGTAATGTTGCATATCACAGATCAGTTTGCTCACTGCCCTTCCTCCGATTAGCTCAGTGGGAAATGTCAGAAACACTCACAAGTTAACTTCTTAAGTAACAAAAAGTTGAAACCTGAAACAACTTTAAAAAAAGCTCGAAAAAAAAATGAGGTGCTTACGCCAAGCCATAGTGTGGTTAACCCCGATCAGCCAATGACCATAAACACTCCCCTCTCACTGAAATGCAAGACTGGCTTTGGTTAAACTAAGATGGCCTGGAACATGTGCTCAGACACACAGCCTCTACCAACAAACTAGGCCCAAAACACAAGCCTGAATATGGACAATGCTACAACTACCCACACTACGTAGGTAAAAAAAATTTGCGGAAATGTTTATCACAGCAGAAAAGCAGCAGTGAGCCTTTAAATGAAAGTTTTAAATAGATAAAGGAGCAAGGAGAGTCTAGAAAATGCTTTTAACTGAAACAATTAAGTTATATGATACACTCCTTGGCAGGAAATCAGAACAAACAAACCCAAACAGATGCTTAACAATTGTAGAAAAATTTCTAGTTAATACCTCACACACAGTGAAACTAGCTAGAGAAATATGCAGCAGACAATAAAAGTGCTATAAATAACTCGTAAAAATAAGTGAAAAACAAGATACTGATAATGTTATACATCACAGATCAGTTTGCTCACTGCCCTTCCTCCGATTAGCTCAGTGGGAAATGGCCCTAGTTACCTCTTTCTTCCCCTTCATACCTCCAGCATTTGCGGTCTACCTGTGGAAAAAAATTTTTGGAGTCTACTTGGGGTGCAAAAATACCTATGTAAACACTTTCAAACAAAGATCTTAAATGTTCTAGACTTGGTTGCATATTTGGGAGAGAGACATGTACCCCCCTTTGTTTGTTTGTGAGCTGCTTGTCCAGTCTCTCCTCAATCCTTTCTAACCTCCTCTGATTGATTCTTATAGTTATTATGCAATATTTTATATGCTGTACTAATTATTCCTTTTTTAATGGCAGCTTTTGTTCTAGATTCTACTAAAAAAACATACCAGTGCTGGTCTTTCGTTTAGGACCACCTTGTTTCTTTCTCTTTGTCTGTACTCTATCGGTCCTTGATAGGGAAGGCAATTTCTAACGTGCAGTCCAAATAAATTCTTGTCTTCACATTCTATTACCTTTCCCCTCAATGGTTATTTGCTCCCAAAATCTTGGTTCCTTTGCCGGTTTTCTGGAATAAATTCCAGCCCCCTGTCACCTATTGTCAATTGCAGTCATTCCTCTCAGCAGACTCTCCTGTCTCCATTATTTAGTTGGCTTAGTTCTTAGAATACTTTCTGCTACTTAATGAAAATAATATTCTGTATGATTACTGTTGTGTGTAATGGTCTGCATCCAAAATCCCAGTTTGTCCTTGTTTCTCGAGCTTCTCTCCATTTCATCATCATCCCTTTCCACTTTGAATTATAATTTTCTGCTTGTGCTATGTGTAGGAGCCTTATTTGTGTTGCTCTGCAATACTCCTTCAAATCGGGTAATCCCAATCCGCCCTGTTCTGTTGGAAGAATCAGCTTATCTGACTTGACTCTCTCTTCCCCTGCCCAGATAAAATCCTTCAGCTCTTAATTAATTGCTATCCACAACTTCTCTGGTTGATAAAAATATACCTGACTTGCGTATAAGACTAAAGGGACTAAAAACATTTTAACTGTATCTTTCTATTGATAGCCATATAACAGCATTTCCATTTTCTCTGTTTTTGTATCATCATTTGTTTAGTCTCTTCCCACATATCCTTAGCTGCTACAGTGGAATTATTTTTAATCCATACTCATAAATGCTTCATTTTTTTCATGTCTTTTTAAATGTGGATATTGCTGAAACAATTCCTGTGTGGGTACTATTGCCTTTGTTGTAGCTTCATTAATTTTGTATCCCAAAAAGATTTGAAACAGTCTCAAAATGCTCCACAGCACTGTAATTTCTGCTTCGAGTTTTGTCAGGTATAAAATATCATCTCCAGATAGAGCCAGTTTTTCCTGACTACCATACCAATTATAATCTTGGATTTCTGAGTCCCTTATTTTCTTTGCCAGTGGTTCTAAATATAATGCAAATAACAAAGGAGACAGAGGAAATCCCTACCTGATTCCTCTGCTGAAGTAGAAATTATCAGAGAGGACCCCACCCACTTGAATGTCACCTCCAATCCCTCATATATCCTCCTAATGAACCTTATTTTATCAAGGAATGCAAATACTTCCTTTGCCCTACATGTAAAGTCCCTGATTACTGTTACCAAATGCTTTCTCTGCATCATGACCCACCAGCAGTGGTACTTTCTTACATTTTGCTTTTTTAATTTCTTCAAGTCTTTTGGGCTTCTAAAACCATGAAGGGAGTGGAACCCATTCCTAAGTCAAAGTACGATTAAAGTTCATGAAATTAGTATTGTTTCACTCTTTGATGTCAGACAAAAGTGCTCTTTGCAGGACCTACAATGTGCCCAGTAATGACTCCTGCAATTCGTATGGAGTTACATGAATTGGTAACGTATCTAAATACGATTTTAAATTCTTTTTTATAAGACCCGTTGCTCCTACTACTATTGGAACTGTCTGAGTATCTTTCTTCCACATGTTTCTTGTTCCTGCCTGCAGATACAGTTTTTTTATGACTTGTCTCTCTCTACGCAAGACACTGTAGTCACTGGGTGTGGTGATGTCAATGATCAATGCTACTTTTGTCTTCTTTTCTTGGACCACTGTATCCATTTTTCTAGCATCTATCTTTTGAACTGTTGGCAATGGGTGATCCCCATGCGATATAAACATAATTTTCTGTGATTCTTTGTGGCTCATGTTTCCAGCGTTTTTCAGCCACTTCGATACCATAATGTTTGCACAATCTCCAGTGTAAGAGTCTCGCCGCATTATTATGCCTTTCAGTATACAGTCCCTTTGCCATTAGTGCATCACAACCAGCAACAAGGTGTGTGACTATTTCCAGTTCAGTTTTACAAAACCTACATTTGTCTTTCTTCCACATGTTCAATGGACTTTGTAAACCAGCATGTATGTAGCCCAGTATCTTGGGCTGTCAGTATTAACCTTTCATTTCTTGGTTTGAATTCACCTCTCCTTAACCGTTCCTGTGTTAGTTCTTGATCAACATGAGTCTCTTCCAGAAGTTTTCTTTACTTGCAACTATATTTGTTTTTCCCACATTTCTTGCCTTCTCATCTGGTACTTCACCTTATTTCTTTCTTTTGTTTTTTGGCACATTCAGTTGCTGCCGCCTGGTTTTTATCCACTTCTGGTTGATTTGTATTCCTGCTTGACATCAGTATGCTTCTGCTAAATTAAGCAGAGACGTCATCTTAGATTTTATTCTCCTCATGTTTTAAAACTTTCACTACATTTGGATCTTGTGAGGTCAGTAGATGTGTGGAGTCCCATGATTGCAGATCTGTACATGTAATCAATTTCAAGGAGGCCCATCCCTTCTTCAGAACGGGGAATATATAATCTTGGTATACACTGATTTTTATAAATCATTTGGTGAGCATGAAGTATCCTTCTTGTTTTGATATCCAGTCAGTCCAACATTCTTTGGGGGCCAATCATTCACTCCAAAACTATAAGTTTGAACAGGAAGGGCAAATTGATTTATAGCTTGGATCTTGTTCCTAGATGTCAGTGCTGTTCTCAAGGTTAATTTAAGTCTTCTGAAAAACTCCTCCCTGAGTTTTATTCGCATTTGGTCTTGTTTTATTGCAGAACCTTCATCAATTCCCAAGTATTTATACACTCCCTCTTGCTCACGTTCTTTTATATCACATTCTTGTCCCAAACTGATGTTTTCATGGTACTGCAGTTTTCCTTTTTTTAAAGGTTGGTTTTGCACATTTATCAAGACTCAGATGATATTGGAATGTCATTTAAAGTTTTGACAACCTGCAGCTCTGCTTTCAGTTCCTCATCTGAGGCTATACAGATGTTCTTGTTTCACTGTTAGTCATCACATTTGGGTTATCCCTGCCAGGGTAGCCCTCGGCCGGCCGGAATACCAGAGGCTTACTATTTCTGTGTCGGCTGCTGTCGCTTCATGACTGACATCAGGTCGTCAGTAGTATAAAGTAAGCCAGCTGACACCATTACATCAGTCTTTCTTGCCGTGGGGCCCGAAGCAGAAGCAGTTTGTACGAGTGCCGGTCGGCCGCTACCTGTGTTTTGTCTACCGAATTGAAGTTGAAGTCTTCTAAAGCTAAGTACCCCATTGGGGATCCTTTTTTCTTGCACTAACCGACGTCACAAAAAGTTAATAATTGTCTCACCTGTGGAAAGCAAATACCACACCGAGACTTCCATTCTTACTGCGTCACTTGCTTAGTCCCAGACTACGATGTCCCCTGTTGTCGCTTCTGTGCTTTGTTCAACTACAGAACTATCTGTCATATGGCCGTTATTGTAGCGAGATATTTTTGCTTAGTCCTCGAATTGCGATATGGCTTCGGTAAGCCATTCTACAGCAGATCTTCTGAAAAAATGTAAATATTAAGACAGGGCAGGTCCAAACCTATCGACAACGCTTCCATTAAGTTAGTCATCAGTTCGGTCCTCAGTAAGGTGCTTTCACAGCCCCTGATGCCCGCTTCTGTGGATTCACAGAACGCTACCAAGACCCTTTCAGAGTCCGGTATGCCACAGAACTCTTCTTCGACTGAGAATCCCGTGGTCGTCGCTACCTTGGATAGTTCCGGAACCGCTGAGCAGGCACCAACTTCGAGGAAGTTCTTCGCACTACCGATTCTTGACACAAACTGACGTCTTCTTTCGTGACCACCGTTCTTTCGAAAACTGCCAAGTTTCTTAGGCCCAGGGTACGAACCACACCCAAGAAACCGATGACCCAGTCTCCGGCACCTAGTTCCTTGCCTCAGTCTCAGATGCTTAATATGGCAGAAGACCTTGTCATGCTGTTCAGGGGGAAGCCAAGCTACCCCCTCCAAAAGGAAAAAAGATCTGTCCCTTGTAGTTCTGTCTGAACAAGAGTCGGATGACTGTGATGCTTCTGAATATGAAGACATGCAACCTCTCCTCTACTTGTGAGGATTCTGATGCAGAGGATTCCATTCCCTTCAGCCTCTCCCCCAGAGGATTTTCCTTTGGGGAAACCCTGCATACTTTAAGGGAGCATTTCCATTGGGAAAGTCAAGACTACCCTCAGTCTAAAAAGAGACTCCGGGAATTCCTTGATCTTCCACAGCCAGACCCTTGGCCATCCCCCCCAGTCCTGGATGTTGTGGAGGATGTTTTCCTGGAATCCAGCTTGACTCCTGACACCTTCCCTCCTGCGCCCAGAAAACCAGACAGGTACTATAGAGTCCCTGACTCGCACAAATTATTTTTAAAAATCCTACTGCTGACCCTAAGGTAATTTCTCAAGGACCTAAAGGGATTAAAGCAATCGATGTTAAGAATCCCACCTCCTCAGATAGGGATTCCCGAGCATTAGACAGATGGGGTAAAAAAGTATACACCTCAGCTACTCTTCCTTATCAGGGCACTAAATTGTCAGTTCCATATGCAAAAATTTCAGCAACAGAACTCCTCAAACAAAAAATGTCTTCCTTTCCTGCTTGTGCAGTATCTAAAGAATTACAAGAGTTAATGCATTCTGCAGCTCAAGTAACTAAACACACCTTGCACTGTGTATTTGATGCCCTAGAAGCTTCTTGCCGGGCAGCAGTCACTGGATCTGTCATTAGAAGGCATGCATGGCTTAAGGAACAGCCCCTGCCTCACCATGTCAAATCTAAACTGTTAGATGCCCCCCTGCACAAAGACCACTTATTTGGCACTAAGGCAGAAGAGGTCTTCAAAAAAGATGGAAGAAAAAGCAAAATCTCTGCAAACAGTTAAGGATTTCTTACAGGTCCAGCCACCCAGGTTCAGCAGGCATTGTCCTACCAAACACTGGACCTTTCCTGCTCCCTCCAAGCCAGTCCAGCATAGGCCCTGGGGAACCAGACACCCAGACAGCAGCCACAGGGAACACAGAGATCTAAACAATGGACTACCGCCACTTCAAAACTAGGGAGTTCTAAACCACCCCCTCATGATAAGAGCTCACAATGACTCACCTCCCCCTTCCCTCTGCCCACCTTCACTTACCTTAGGAGGAAAACTCTCCTGTCATGCAAGCACCTGGGCCACCATTACCAATGACCACTGGGTTCTGAACATAGTGTCTCAGGAATACACATTTTCCTTCCACACCCTTCCAACCCCAAAAGAGTTCCCAGATCTATCTCCAAACCACTGGGCAGAGGTTCAAAAACAAATCCTTTCTCTGCTTTCTTTGAGGGCAGTAGAGCACATTCCTGCAGAACAGATAGGCCAAGGTTTTTACTCAAGACTTTTTCTGGTGCCCTGAAAAGGCGGCACCTGGCACCTTCCAGCAGCTACTACCCATGCTCTCCAAGAACGCTTGGCTAGCCACCCTGTATCTAAGAGGCCTACCTCCACATTCCTATCAGGGAGTCATGCAGGAAATATCTCCGTTTTAGGACAGGATCTCAACACGTTCAGTTCTCTGTGCTTCCCTTTGGCTTATCTACTGCTCCCACAGTTTTCAAAAAATGTTTGGCTCCGGCCATTGCCTTTTGCAGACAAAGGAATATCCAGATTTACCTATACTTAGATGATCTGCCTTATTCAGGCAGACAGCCAGGAAAAGCTGCTCAAGCACTTGGCCTTTGTAAAGATCCTACTAACAGGTTCTAGATGTTATCCAGGCTAGGGTACACAATCACCGAAAAAAAATCCAAATGGGTGCACCCCCCAAAGGATTATTTTCTTGGGAGCAAGCCAGGACGCAGCATCCCAGTTGGCATTCCTTACACCAGAAAAACAAATTTTCCTGACAGCCTACTTCTCTCAACTAGCCACCAGACCCCAGTTATCTGCAAGGAAGATCCTGCAAGCTCTGGGGTTCATGGCATCTTGCATACTACTCATTCCATATGCCAGACTGCATATGAGGAAACTTCAGTGGTACCTAAAAAGCCTTTGGTGCAGCACTCTCAAGACCTGGAAACTCTTATATCTATAATTCCTTGCCTCAGAAAAGATTTTCTTTGGGCAACAGCATGCTCCCACAACAAGGGGCTGCCTTTCTCACCACCCTCAGCCACCCAAACCCTCTCCACAGACGCATCAGACTTTGCTTGGGGTGCACACCTGGATGGCAGGTGCATGCAGGGCCAATGGAGCCCGCAGCAAATCCCTCTGCACATCAACCAAAAAGTGATGATGGCTGTCCAGAATACCTTGATAGCTTTCAAACCCCTTCTCTCCCCAGGGGCTCTCCTGATCAAAACAGACAACACCACTGTGATGTGGTACATCAACAAGCAGGGAGGGACTCACTCCTACCTTCTATACAAGCTGGTCCTGACCCTTTGGCACACAGCCTCTGCCATGCATCTGCACCTGTTAGCACAATTCCTAGCAGGGTCTCTCAACTCTCTGGCAGACCAATTAAGCAGAAATCTGCTGGACCCACACGAGTGGCAGCTCGACAGAAGAACCTTTACCCTAATAACTCAGAAATGGGTCACCCCGTAGGTCGACCTCTTTGCCTTCCACACCAACCATCAGCTCAGCAAATTCTGCACCAGGGAGCATCACTGCATGGCTTGGAAAGTGGATGCCCTCTTCTTCCCCGGGGTCAATCTATTGGTCTGTGCCTTTCCTCCACTACCTCTCCACGCCCAGGCTACTGCTCAAAATAAAGGAGGAAAAACCAAGAACAACTCTTATAGCTACAGACTGGCCTCAACAGTACTGGTACCCTTTGCTGTGCAGCCTGTCACCACTGCCACCGTGGCATCTTCCTCGGATTCCAAACCTCCTGACCCAGAGGAAACGGGAATTCATGCACTCCCGACTGCAGACACTCAGTTTGGCAGCTTGGCTTATTCCCTAACCTTGGATCCATAAGCCAACCTCACTAAACAGGTTTTAGATGTTATCCATGAGGCCAGACACCCTAGCACTAGAAAGTCTTATGCTGACAATTGGAAAAGGTTCTGCACCTGGATCCAGGCTAAAGGAGCCAATACGGCACAGCCCTCCCTCCCTTCCTCCTCTCATCCTGGATTACTTAACTGACCTACTACACAGTGGCCTCTTTCTCTTCTATAAAAATTCATGTCTCTGCTATTTCTGCTCATTTTCCCACTGAGCAGCCCCTTTTCTCACACCCTTTGATCAGACAGTTTCTAAGAGGGGCTAGTAACTTGAGGCAACCCAGAAGGGCAACCACCCCAGCTTGGGACCTTAACTATGTTTTGGAAAAACTCACCCTGCCCCCTTTTGAGCCAGCTTCTTCTGCAGAGCTAAATTTTCTGTCCTGAAAGACAGCATTTTTTCTGGCCATCACGTCAGCCAGAAGAGTCTCTGAGCTGCAAGCGCTCATGGCTGTGGAACCCTTCATCATCTTCCATGCTGACAGGCTATCCCAGAGGAACTAATCCATCCTTCATGTCTAAGATGGTGTCAAGTGTGGCTCTCAACCAATCCATTCATTTACCCACCTTTTTTCCTAATCCCCAGAACAAGGGGGAAAGGATTCTGCACTCTCTAGATATGCACAGACAGCTCAGTTTCTATCTAGACAGGAGTAAATCCTTCAGAAAGTCTGATCAATTGCTAGTTAGCTACAGGGGCAGAAGGGAAAGCAATCTCCAAATAAACCATTTCCAAATGGATAGTACACTGCATCCACTTCTACTACAAACAACATGGAAAGCCTCCCCCCAAGGGGGTCAGGACGGACTCCACCAGAGCAGCCTCCACCTCTGCAGTTTTCCTCCGAGGGTTCCCCACCAGGACCATCGTGGAGGCAGCCATGTGGACATCTGTTCACACTTTTATCAAACACTACCACCTGCCTCTCTTCTCCAAATCCAGGGCAGGGTTTTCCTCTGCAATCTTGCAGGGCATCCTAGCCAGCCCCTAGTTTATTTGACTGCATCCACCTTTTTCCTCATCTTTGGGAATCAACCCAAATGTGATGACTGCAACAGTGAAACACGAAGGACATAGTACAGTTGTGTACACATACCAAAAATATAGATGTTCGAGTGTATTCACTGTTTCAGTCCTGGTTTCCCTCCCTCCAGCCCCCTTTCTTCTCTTTCCTTTCTAAAAGACATATTGGTATTTACTCTCTACTGGTGGTGGTCTTCTTCCAGAACCTGGCTTCTACTTTGGGGTTCTTGACAGGTTAGGACAAGAAAAACTGATGTAATGGCATCGGCTGCCTTACTTTATACTCCTGACGTCAGTCCTGAAGTGACAGCAGCCAACGCAGAAATACCAAGCCTCTGATATTTGGGCCGGCCGAGGGCTACCCTGGCAGGGATAACCCAAATGTGATGACCGCAACAGTGAATACACTTTAGCATCTACATTTATGGTAAGTGTACACAATTGTACTTTTAAATCATCGACAGAGAAGATAAGTCATTAGACTTTGTTTTCTAGGAGCCAAATTGTAGCCGTGACCTAAGCTGTTAGTAAACAGATTAATGGCAAGGCAGAATAGCAACGGTGATGGAGAGTCACTCTGGAATATCCCCCTTTGAATTTTACCCCTGCAATAATAATCTGTCCTTTATCATGGCTTAATTGCAAAGTGGTCTGCCATTGTTTCATGGTTACTCTAATGTAGTCAGTCAATGTATGGTGTATGTTATACATTTTAGCACACTTTTTATCCATGAATGTGGGATACTATCAACTGCTTTTTTGTAGTCAATCCATGCCGTACTTAGATTCTTCCCCTTCTTACAGTTCTTCACAATAACTTTAACAACAAGTGATCCTTTTTTCCATATGACTTTCTTTTATTGCCCTTTTGTTCTACTGCCATAATTGAGTTTTCTTCTAAATGACTCTAAACTCTGTTGGCGTCAATTCTCATGTTTAATTTATACGTAGTCAGAAGACAAGTTATTGGTCTAATTTTTAGGGTAGCTTGCAGGTTCACTCTTAAGAGCATTGTTTTTCCTGTTTGCTTCCCTGTGGATCATCTGTGTTATGTTAATGCTGCTAAATGTTTGCCTCCCCTGCACAAAACCACTTTGATCCATATCTACCAGTATTGTGAAATGGGAAACGTTTGTACCCTTAGTATTGAAAATTATCGGTGGGAGAAAGGGGCAAGAGGCAGAGAAAAATGAGAGAGAAGAAAGGGTGAATACTGTATAAATAGAGAAAGGGGTGAATGCAATAGAAAGGGAATATATAGGAAAAGAGGTAGAACAGAAAAATTAAATGAAGTGGTACTATAAAGGGAGTAACAGCAGTGACAGAAGAAAACTGAGACTGGTAGATAAATTCACTCATAAAAAAGGGGAAAAAAAAGAAAGAGGCCGACAGCAAATAGGCCAGTTAGGAGGGAGGAGGAAAATAGGCAAGCACACTGATGGGCATAAATACACACTGTACCAAAGGGCAGTTAGTGGGAGGTGGGAATGGGAGAGACCAGAACGTCAAAAGTCATGACCTGTAATGTGGAAGGAGTACCAAACTCTGTCAAGGGAAGTAGAATTAGCAAAAAATGTATTGGATAAGAGGTTGATATCCACATGCTACAAGAGATGAAAGATGTGGGAAGTAGAAAAGCTGACTAAGAGATACTGCCCAGTAGAGTTGGCAGATCCTGTGGGTGTGAATGGATTTGCTATTGTGTTCAGGAGAAGGATAATCAGTAAGAGAAGAAAGAGAAAGGAGTGAAGAAGGATGTTTAATATGGAAGGGCGAAATAGGAGGAGTGAAATGGAAACTGACATATGTATGCACCAAGTGAAGACAGCAACAAATTCTTCGAAAATTTTTTTGTAGCCTGGAACCAGTCAGTAACCCAGGTTCAAATGGCATGTATTGTAGTGGACTACAATGTAACAATAAATCTAGATCTGGACAGAGACGTGGGAGGGAAAGAATACAATGCAAACAAAAGGACTTTAATGAAGAAAATGAATAATGGAGATTGCGTTGAAGTATGGTGAGACAGACTTGAGAAAAAAAAGCAATTCAATTTTATCAAAAGGCATGTAGATCAAGGAAGTAGTCCAGAGTGGTTTCTGATAAGATTAGAGCATGCAAAATGTAGTGAAAATAGAAATTTTGCACTGAACTTTCTCCAACCATGCTACAGTACTAATAGAGGTAGTGGCAGGAAGTGGAAAGTTTCCATAATGGCAATGGAAACGGGATGCCTGAAAATGGAAACAGAGGACCAGTAGAGAAAACTTAGGAAAAGTGAGGATAATCATAATAGAAAACCAAGTAAATGAACTACAGATGAAAAAACATTGTTAGGATGGGATGAAAGTGGCGATACGAGGCTGGATAAACACATAAGGCAGGGAAGTACAGAAAAAGCAGTGGACAACCTAAGAAGATGAGAGCAGGATGTAAAACGTGTATAGGACAGAAATAAATCCGAGAAAGAACTAGAACATCTGAGAATTAAAAGCAATATAGAAAGCCTAGAAATCACATGTATCAAAAGAAAGCTAGCTGAAAGGAAAGAATTCTGGGGGCTGCAAGGAGAGAAAGCAGGAAAAGCTTTGGCATGGAGACTTGTAACAAAAAGAGAAGAAAAAGGATCCCCAAACTCAGAAGAGATGGACAAGTTTGTTAAGGGGAAAGAAGAAAAGGAGCTTTTTTCAGGAGACGTGTAAAGGAAATCAGCACATGAAAAGGAATAGAACAATGAACTGGAAAGGAGTGAAGATCTCAGAGGGATAAAAGGATGAACTAGATAAGCCAATAACAAAATTAAAAGTTAGACTTGCAATAAAAGAATTAAAGGGAAGCAAAGCAGCAAGCCATGATCGATACCCCATTAAATTCTACAAACTAGTAACTACAGAGGTAGAACAGAAGCCAGCAAGGGTACACAACATGGGTAGAGAAGAGGGTATCCTCCCCTTACCATGCAAGAAGCAAGAGTAATCTTAATAGCCAAAGAAAGAGGTGAAATAACTGATGTGGGTTCACTCCAGTCAATATCCCTAATAAACCGATAGGAAAGTACTAGCAAAAATTCTAGCTAAAAGAATAGAGAAGCTCCTTTCCATATACATACCGGAAGAGCAAGCTGGTTTTCTAAAAGGGAGAATAACATTGGACATCTGGTAGGAGGTGGTCATTTTCATGGAAAGACAGAAGGAATCGGAGAACTGAAAAGCAGCAGTAATCCTTTTTGAAATTAAAATAAACATTTGTCTCATTAAAATGAGATTCTATGTTCCAAATCCTAAAGGAATAGGCAGTGGGCAAAGCATTCAGGTATTGGCAAAGTATAGACATCTATCAGCAGAGGTAAGGGTGAATGCAGAATACTCATAGAGGATCTTAATCCAAGGGGGCACAAGATAGGGATGCCTACTGTCCCTAAGCCTTTTCATCCTAAAGGTGGAAGTTCATGCAAGTGAGGTAAAAGAGACACTACAAGACCTAGAATTCAAGAAGTGGAATGGCTAAGTTCCTGTTATTCATAGATGACTGCATCCTACTAGCAGAAGCTATAAAGGTAAAGACAGCAGCAGGCATAATTATGAAGAAATTTGAGACCTTCAACCAAGATGCGCAGGGCTCGAGTGTAACCTAAAGAAAACATTGTGGGTAAAAATAGGGGAAAGCATGGCTCAAGGAGTTGGAACAATGGGGATAATCATACCAATGAGGCCAGGAGTGAAATGCCTAGGATGAGAGATATGGAAGACTGAGTTTAATGAGAGAAAGGAACTGCAGGAAGATTGAGAGAGAAACAGAAGAAATGCTGAGAAATTGGAGGGACAAGATCACAACCTTATAGTCAGGGGGAATGCAAGGAAAATGATAGTTGTCTGCTAAGGCATATCCCCATGACTGGAAGAGAGGAGATGAATCAAAAGCATGCAAAGCCACTGACAAATTCATATAGGGAGGGAAAAAGGCAGGAATTAATAAGGGAAAGCTAAGAACAAATAAGTGAAGGAGGGTGGAGAATGGCAGACTTTGAGAGGTATGCCAGAGCCTACAACATAAACCAGTGAAGGACAACAGAAAAGAAACTAGGCAAAACATAGACAGGGAAAAAACAGGAAGAGTGAGAGAAATTAAAAATCCATGAGAAGCTAAAAAGGCAAAGACCCAACTAGCACTAAACCAAGTAGGACTAAAAGGAATATTTGAGAATATCATAGGTTTGGAGAGAGGGGCATGGGAAAGAGAAAAGTGGGGGAAAGAAGGAGGGGAAACAATAAAGAATCATGGCAGAAGAGGAATGGCATAAGGTAGGGGAGATCCTCCAGGAAGACCAAGAAGGAGAGAGCCTACTGACTGATTAAAGGAAAAGAATGGAAATGGAAAAGTAAAGGGGGGGGGTGGAAGAAATGTTAAGAAAAATAGGAGAGCATGTTAGGAAACCAGTAGCGGAGACCACCAGAAGAAAAAAGAAATGGATAAAAATGGGGATGAGATGGAAAGAAGTGGACTAATTTGCAAAGTCATTGGGCAGGAAAGAGAATAAGAAACACAAGACTTGAGGAAAGCTGGAAAAAGAAAGCAGGATGGGCTGCCACAAATGGGGAATGGGAAGAGGTATGGAGGATGTCTAACGCCACAAAATTCCTAAAGAGGAGATGGGATACACAGATGGCATCAAACACCCTCAAGAAGTAAACCTAAAGGAAGTGAAAAAGATGATACATTGGAGATGTGCACATTGAGGACAATAATTATACACATGTTTTGGGACTAGGCAAAGAAAAGATATGGGAGAAGGAGGTGTAAGAATGGGAAAAGATATGGGGAGGAACATTCCAAAACAGGTGGAAACTGCCTTTTAGTACTAGACACAAACTAGGAAAAATTTGAAAGAAAATAAGAGAACATATACTAGCCATGGGTGGAAGAGTACAGTCGGAATTGCCAACAACTGGAGAGGACCATCAGAGAGATGACTTACCATTACAAAATCAAAACGCCTCATTGTCCCTTCGCCTCACCCTCTCTCTACCCTCCTGGCATAAGATTACAACAGAAAACCGGGTTGGGAGGGTGGCCTAATGGTTAAGGTGTTTGCCTTATAAACACAAGGTGCAGGGATTGTCTCACAAGGGATAATTGGCTAGGCTTAAAATGGCTCGCAAGGGCAGTTAGCCTAGTACTAACCTATGAACCTAAAAATGGGTACTGTCCATCATTCAGAGGAGTTACTTTATGACTTTGTGGATGTTACCCCCTTCCAGGGAATTCCTCAACCTCCAGCAAACCAAATCCACATGTTCCCCATTATCATTCAACAACTACTGGCCCAAGGCAACATAGAACAAATAGCACCCACTCAAAGAAACAAAGGATTTTATTCAATAATGTTTTTTGGTACCAGGGAAAGACTGCCCATGGAGACAAATTCTGGATTTATCTTTCCTAAATCTGTTTCTCAACGTACCTAGCTTCAAAATGTTCACCTTACCTTTGCTCCTGCCACTCATTCCCACTCAGGCCTTCATGGTAGCCATGGATTTGAAGGATGCCTGCCTCCACATACCTATTCACCCAGATTACAGAAAATTCCTCTGCTTTGCAGTAGGTTCCTGGCATTTTCAATTCTCTGCCTTGCCCTTTAGACTCTCCACACCCCCCTCGAGTGTTCACAAAGTGTCGAGCACCTTTCATTGCTCACTGCAGAACACGGGGTATACAAATATACCCATACCTAGACGACCTGATTGTCCTTCATCAAGACCGCCAAGTCCTCCAAGAGCACCTAAGACAGGTGTTATCCACCATGACCCATTTAGGGTTCACTGTAAACAACAAAGTCACATCTGAAACCCATGTAAGACATGTTTTTCCTGTGATGCAGAATCAGAACAGACCTAATGAAAGTCTTTATTCCAGAACAAAGAATCCTGGATCTTGGCATATACTTCAACAAACTCACCAATCTCAGTTCATTGCCAGCACGAGAATTCCTAAGGATGCTAGTTTACATGGCATCCCTAATACCAATGTTACCCCTAGCAAGACTCCACATGAGAAAGATCCAGTGGATATTGAACTTATGGAGTCAACACTCCCATCCCCGGACACTCCTCTCCCCCTTCTCCAGTGTCTGAGAGAGAGAACTCCAGTAGTGGAGCTCTGCCGTCCATCACAATCCGGGAATTCCGTTACAGGTATTTGCCCACCTGCTAGAACTCACCACAGACACATCAGACTTTGGTTGGGGTGCAGTGCTGCAGTACAACCAAAAGCAGATCACTGTGCAGGGAAAATGGTCCACACTAAGAATAAAGGACCACATCAATATCAAGGAAATGAGGGAACGCCATCTAGCCCTACAAACTTTCAAAACAGCCCGACTACCAGGAACTCTCAAAGTGATCACGGACAATATGACTGTCGTGGTACATAAACAGGGGAGACAAGATCCTATCCCCTTTGCAGCTTAGCCATCCAAATCTGGACTCGAGCATCAACTCTCAATATCCATCTAGTAGCAGTGTACATTCCCTCTACAGAGAATGTCATGGCAGAGCTCCTTCTCATGAATGGATGCTTCAGAGAGAGGTATTCCAAGATCTTTTACACAGTTGGGGTATTCCACAACTAGATCTGTTTGCGTCATAGCAGAACAAACATGCCCAAAGTTTTCACAAGGGTCCCACATCCACAAGCTTGGAAAGTGGACGCCTTCTCCTTTCCTTGGGGAGGAATGTATCTCTATGCCTTTCCACACTTCACACTGATTCAGAAAGTCGTCCTCAAAATCCAGAAGGACAAACCAAAAATCCTGTTGGTGACCCCCTGCTGGTCAAGACAGCATTGGTTTATAGGTTCATAGGTAGGTACTAGGCTATTGACCCTAGGGCCTATACAAGCCTAGCCAAAAATGTACCCTGGCTTTCGCCACCCAAGAAAATTATTTTCCTGTGCCCCTGTCGAGCAGAACCACAGAAGTGATCCCCAGGGTGAATTTCCTATTACCCATCCAATCAAGATTTTTCTTGAAGAGTGCTAATGAGGAGCTCTGTTTGATATAGATAGGTAGTCTGTTCCCAGAGTATGGGAAGTCTCTGGGACAGGAATCTATCCCTCCAGCATGTTCTGTTTATTGTGGTGACAAGGTTTAGGTTCCTAGAGCGTGTAGCTTGGAGGGATTGGGATTTCTTTAAGTGGAGCATGTCCAACAGCTCTGGGTTTGACATAGCTTTGTATGTTAGGCAGAGATTGCCTCTGAGTAGGCGATATGCGACTGAGTAAAGCTGGAGTTTTTTGAGACGGTCTGCGTAAGGCATCTGTTTAAGGCCAGTAATCCTCTTTGTGAGGTATTTTTGCGGACTTTCCAGTTGTTGTAGATGTCTTGTGAGGTACATACCAAAAGGGGCATTGTACTCTATAATGGGTCTAATGAGTGATGAGTAGAGGGGAACAATGACTTTTTTTTTTCTGGATGAGAAACGTTTTGTGATGAGGTGTGCCACGTAGAAGGATTTCCTGTCCACTTTGGCGATGTGATTATCAAAGGAGAGACTACTGTCCACCTGTGTCCCAAGATCTCTTATCACACTTTCCGTGTTAAGTAGACTACCGCCTATGAGGTAGTTCATGGGTACAGAATTTTTACCAAAGGGGATGACAGTGCACTTCTTGGCATTGAGCTTGAGACCATGTCTTTGACACCAGGCATCTGTTTCAGTGAGGCCCTTTTGTAGGATGTCCACATCGTTAGGAGTTTCAATTATGGTTCCTAGTTTGCAGTCATCTGCGAATTTAGTTAGCCAAAGACCTTCTGTGTTAGCCTGTACTTCAGAGAAGTAGATACCAAACAGGAGAGGACCCAGGACTGAACCCTGTGGTACTCCACTTGTTACTGGTCTGAAGTCTGATTTGGAGTCTGCTATTTTCACAGTGTGGGTTCTTTCAGTAAGCCAGTTGGCAACCCATTTTGTGACATAGGGAGTTATACCTAGTTTAGTGAGTTTATCTATAATTCCAGAGTGGGGGATGGTGTTGAACGCCTTGGCGAGATCTACATAGGCTGTGTGAATCACCTTACCCTCATCTTTGGCTTTGGTGACTGCTTCAAAGAAGCCTATCAGGTTTAGGAGACATGATCTGCCTTTTACAAACCCAAACTGTGTGGGGTCCAGGATTTGGAGATCTCCAATATCTTTGTTTATGAGTTCCATGATGATATGTTCCATGGCCTTGCAGACGAGGCTCGTCAGCCTAATGGGGTGGTAGTTCCCGGGTCTGTTGTGCCCCCCCCTTTGTGTAGTGGGATAACTGTCGCGGTGTGCCATTCAATGGGCACAAAGCCTGAGGTGAGTTTATGATTGAACATGGTACTTAGGTGGGGTGCCAGTTCATCCTGTAGTTCATGTAGAAGACAGCCTGGGATGTTGTCAGGTCCCATGGATGCTGTGTTCTTGGCTTTGGAGAGTGAAGTTTTTACCTGTGCAGCCGTGATTACAGGAACTTTGCATTCTTCATAGGTTCATACTGGGCTATCTGCCCTAGGGCATTTATAAGCCTAGCCAGAGTTGTGTGGCTTTCACCACCCCTTAGGTTGAAGAATACTATACCCATTAGTTTGCCATGCCTCTGTCCAGCAGTGATACAGAGATGATCCCCGGGGTAAACCTACGATCTCCCATCCACTGGTCAAGATTCCTCTTGAACAGAGCCAGCGAGGTGCTCTGTCTCACATGGACCGGGATTCTGTTCCACAGCATAGGGAGTCTCTGGGTATTGAATCTGTCCCTCCACCACGTCCTATTTATATCCGTGTTGAGGTTTAAGTCTCTTGCTCTTGTGGCTCTGGTGGATTTGGATTTTTTGAGGTGGAGCATGTCCATTAATTCTGGGTTGGATATGGCCTTGTATGTCAGGCACAGGTCACCTCTGAGCAGACGGTATGCGACTGAATAGAGCTGGAGTTTCTTCAGCCGGGCAGCATATGGCATATTTTTGAGCCCCTTTATCCTTTTGGTGAGGAACTTTTGGGGTCTTTCCAATTGCTGCAGGTGTCGGGTAAGTTACATTCCGAATGGGGCATTGTACTCAATCATTGGTCTGATAAGTGAAGAGTACAGGGGAACAATGACCTCCCTTGATCTGGATGTGAATCCCTTCATAATCAGGTGAGCAATGTAGAAGGTACTCCTAACCACTTTGGCAATGTGAGTGTCAAAAGAAAGGTTACTGTCAACTTGGGTCCCCAGGTCCCTGATAACCTCTTCTGTGCTTAATGGATTGCCACCTATGTGGTAACTTGGGGTTACCTTGTTTTTACCAAAGGGTATGACTATACATTATTTGGCGTTTAGCTTGAGGCCATGGCTCTGGCACCAGTTATCCGTTTCTATGAGACCTCTCTGAAGGATATCTGTGTCTGATGGATTTTCAACTATGGCGCCCAGTTTGCAGTCATCTGCAAACTTTGTCAGCCACAATCCTCCTATGTTTGCCTGCACTTCTGAAAAGTAGATGCCGAACAAGAGGGGGTCCAGGACTGAGCCCTGTCGGACACCGCTTGTGACCGGCTTGGAGTCTGACATGGCACCAGCAGCTCTAACCCTGTGGGTTCTGTCCTTGAGCCAGTTTGCAACCCATCTTGTGACATATGGGTTTACATTTAAGCTGGTGAGCTTTTCTATGATACCCGAGTGGGGTATTGTGTCGAAAGCTTTTGCAAGGTCAAGGTAGGCTGTGTGAACTACCTTACCCTCATCAATGGCCTTGGTGACTGTTTCAAAAAAGTCGACCAAGTTCAAGAGGCATGATCTGCCCTTGACAAAGCCGAATTGGGTAGGATCCAATGTCTGTAGGTCCCCTATGTCTTTATTTACGAGTTCCATTATGATCCTCTCCATAGCTTTGCAGACCAGGCTTGTTAAGCTTATGGGGCGGTAATTACCTGGGTCCGTAGAAGCACCGCCTTTGTGGAGTGGGACCACAGTTGCCGTACGCCACTCTTTGGGCACGTATCCTGTGGTAAGGCTAAGATTAAACAGCAGCCTTATGTGTGGGTTTAGTTCCTCATTGAGTTCGTGTAGCACACAGCCGGGGACACCATCCGGTCCCATTGATGCTGTGTTTTTAGCTTTAGAGAGAGCAGCTCTCACCTGGGCATTTGAGATGATTGGGAGGCTACACTCTGCTGGGATAGATATTTCTCATTTTGAGGAGGGAGGGAGAAATTTTCACTGAACCTGTCTGCCAGTATGTTTGCAATGTCTGTGGGTTCAGTGATTTTTGTATCATTTTGGACTAATTCTGAGCATATCTGGGAGTTTCCACCCAGATTTCTAACATAGCTAAAGAAGGCCTTATGATTGTCTTTTGAGTCCTTGGCGATTTTTCTCTCAAAGTTGGCCTTGGATGATTTTATGAGTGATCGTAGTTTTTTACTAGTATTGATCAGAGATGTCTTCCCTTTTAGGGATTTTGCTCTTCCGGTATAAAGATGGGCCCTTTAGGGGGTGAGAGGGGGGTAAAGTTAGCACTGAACCTATCTGCCAGGATGTTGGCAATATCAGTTGGTTCTGTATATTTAGTGTCATTGTGCTGTAACTCAGAGCAAATCTGAGTGTTGCCATTGAGATTTTTGACATAGCTATAGAATGCTTTGTGGTTGTCTTTAGAATCAGTGTTCCCCTTCTCTACTAGCCAAGGGCAATCACCACAGGTTACCCCACCGAATAGACTTGCTCACACGGAATAGGGGATCCCTACTACACCCTCAAGTGAACAACTTAAAGCTGACCTTATGGGTGATGGTTCTAATCCCCTTCAGACACCTGTACTCAGAGGATGTATTCAATGTCCTGCAGGAGGTCAGGAAAACTAGCACCAGGAGAAATTATGATTCTAAATGGAAAAGATTCTCCAGGTGGTGTCAGAGAAAAGCCAGGACCCTACAACTGTGAGCGTCTTCACTTAGGACTAACTTACTCATCAGTTAAAGTCCATTTATCTGCCATCTCTGCCTGTCTGCCCATGTTACCACCCCTGGCTTCTAGATTAGAGGTCAAGCTGTTCCTGAAAGGAGTTCTTCATACCAGACCCTCCCCCAGGAAGCATATCCCTCCACCTTGGGACCTGAATTTTGTCCTAGAAAAACTTACACTGCCTCCTTTTGAACCAGCACATTCAGTAACCCTAAACCTGTGCACCCTTAAAACTGTCCTAGTGGCCCTTGCCTCTGCCAGGAGGGTATCGAAGATACAAGCCCTTATGGCTATCCCTCATCTCATTTTCCACAAGGACAGAATTGCCCTCAGGACTAATCCCTCTTTCATGCGTAAGATGGTTAATGAACCTTCATTAAATCAAACCATTAACCTTCCTGTTTTTTTACCCAAACTCCCAAAATGCCTCAGAGAGGGCAATGCACTCTCTAGATGTACACAGACAACTGAGGTATTACTGAGACAAAATAAAGCCTATTAGAATATCTGATCAGCTTTTCATCTCTTTCCATCCTAGGGCTCTAGGGAAAGCAGTCACCAAACAAACCATTTCTTATTGGATCTCGAAATCCATTGGAATATGTTATTCCGCTCATGGTAAAACCTTACAGGGCATGTCAAATCACACTACCAGGGCAGCTACTTCCTCAGCTGCCTTTTTCAAGGGAGTTGACTATGCCTCAATTCTAGAAGCTGCCACTTGGGCCTCAGTGCGCACCTTTACCAAACATTACAAACTGGACCTAGCCTCCAGGGCTAGAGCTGGGTTCACTAGGTCTGTTCTTCAGGGTCTCATTGACCAAGGACCCCAATCCTCCACCCAGGTACATACCTACAAACGTTGGCACTCTTTCTACTGTTATGAATACTGCAACATGCGAATAGGACATAGAATAGTTGTGTAAGAACTTGCCATAACCTTAGGTATCCTTCTCTTCCATGTTGCAGTATTCAGTCCCTCCCTTCCTGCCCACTCTAGCTCACCTGCCTATTATACCTTTCTTGCCTGTGAGCACATTATCATCCTGCCTTCCTTTTAACTTCTCCATTAATCACAGCCTACAAAGTACCCTTATTCTAGTCTACATGTGAGTGTCTAGGGTCTACCAACTATGACCCTCTTTAAACCTCCAGGAGTACTAGTGTATGTGGCAGTCCATTCTGAAGAGGGTATGTGCAGACATCACTTTTATACCCTATGTCAGTTTATGGCCCTGGTGCAGGACGTCACACGTACCCTCCTACAACAAGACTTTGGTATACTGGCCGGATGTCGGAGCTGCAGGCAGCAACCTCCCTACTGTTATGAATGCTGCAACATGGAGGAGAAGGACATCTAAGGTTATGGTAAGTTTTTGCACAAATATTTTTTCTCCCTTTTGTGACCGGTCAAGGGCAATTACCACAAGCTTTTTCATAGACTGGATTTAATCAAACAAGGCAGCAATTGTTTGATTCACCACAACCTGAAAACATTTCAGTTGACTGCATGAATGATAGAATTTTTTTTTTCTGGATGATTGAATTTTGATACCTTTTAATTGCCTTCTTTGCTGAGGATGTGCAACAGGTACTGAAGAAGGCTGAAATACCCGACACATCATATATGTGTAAGTAGAACAAAATTTTTAGTCTGTGCCTTTCCATGAACCAAGGCCCTTTTAAGGCCCTTTTGCCTCTGGCTATTGATTATTTGTGCAACTGTCATTTGGCCTTTCTTACTCCCCTATTAAGGTTAGTTTGTAGGACAGTTCTGTTCGTCTACCCTTGAACCCCCCCCCCCCTTCTTACTGTTCTTAAGTCACACAGTTTTTGAAAGCAGTTTTATGTATCTGGCTACCTAGGAAACAGGTGGCTTCTTGGCATCTTAACTTTGCTTGAAAAGCCAACTCTTCTTCCATTTGAACCAGCTCATCAGGTTGATTTTTAGTCTCCTAATATGGAAAACATTATTACTCATTTCTCTAACTTCTGCAAGAAGAATGTCTTAGTTATAAGCTCTTGTGGTGAGTCAACTCTGCCTCTCTTTTCACAAAGAGAGGGTTTCTTTTTCTTTGACTACTTGGGAGAACTGAATTCTTCAGGAAAATGAATTATCTGCTTGTTTCCTGTGAATGTAAGAAAAAAACACACCAGACTCAAAGTAGACCATTTCTAGATGGTTGTCTCATGATGTTTCCTTTCGATATTCTTATCATAACAAGGCACTAGGGCCCAGTTTACTAGGGCTTTGGTTTCTTCTGTGGCTTTCTGGAAGAGAGTGGACTTGAAGTATTCTAGAGGCAACAGCTCGCGCCTCTGCACTTTTATCAGTAGAAACAAATTGGACCTAACAAAGCCTATTGAAAAAGAACCCATTCTCTATGGGCTGCTGGATTCTTACACTTTCTCCTCCCTATATATTTTTAAGCACTGGTAATCTCCCCTTAGTAGTTTAGGCTACTACACCAGTGACTGATTTTTAACATATAGAGGGTTATGATCCAGTCATAACAATGTTATGTATTTGAGACATGGATAACAAGAAATTCACCTCAGAGCAGAACTCGAAAAGGTGAGTCTTGGCATCCATGTTGAGCACATACAGTAATTGTTTATGATCAGTTTAGACATGATCATAACTCTTTGTAGTGCATGAAATTTTTCCTACTCCATGTGCTACCAGTTAGAAGAGAGAGGGGAAAAAAAGCACAAAGTGTTCTACCTGATTAGAAAGCCGGTAAAGCATTTGGTGAGTACTGTCGCATAGACAGCAGGTAAAAAAAGAAGTGGAGGAAAAAGCCAAGGATAAATTTAGTGTTTGATTTAGATATGTTAATTACAAACTGACATTTGTAAGCTTCCATGGACAAAACAAAAATGTGAGGCAAGATATTCAGATACAGTTTAGTCAAGGCACGTCCCTTCCTTGAAATCCAGCTGTAACTGAACTTACGGTGTGTAACTTCTGAAAGTGCTGTTACTATCAGGTATCACACTACAGAAGCACTTTACAGATTTGCTTTTTTTTTTCCAATTTTCGAGCATAACCATAGCACTCTATCCACAGCAGTACCGTTGTGTAAGGTAACTTATAACAATGTATGTAATATATCAGTATTGCAGCAGCTTTTCTTCTTGCCACCCCCTCATGTTTTGCTGTATTGCAAGGGTAGATATAATTAAAGTGAAAGCTGCCCAGTTGGTCTTATCCTTGGCAAGATATACTACTACAGCAATCTATTAGAACATCTACTGTTATGGTAAGTTTACTTTTACACAGTTATACTTTCCACTGTGCCAGGTTGGGTTCAGAACCCTTGACTGTTGTCTTGTTTTTGACAAAGCAGCCTGTTTCTGCTGTAGGGAATCTCTGTAAACTTCATTCTGGCTCCTTTCCACCCATTTATTTTCCAGGCCTATCCACTTTCCCAAGGTCATGAAGAATCGCAAACCCCCTTTAAGCTTCATATGGTGTTACCTCATCCATTGATGCCACATTCTTGCTCATGAGCACAGCTTCTGTGCCATCATTCCTAGCTGTGACTTTTTTTCTGTATCTGTCTGTATGTAAATGTTGGAGTGCATGAGGACAATTCCTCTCCTGCTGCTTCTTGTTCAGAATGGCACTGAAGGATTTCATTCCACCCTGAATCTTCACAACTTTGAGTACATATGGTACTTCATGATGATCTTCCTAAGTGCACTGCTGCAGTTTGTATCATAAATGGCAGGAGTTGTGGAACAGGTAAATGTCAAACAATCTTGTCTATCTTCCAGAGCTTTGATGTCCCTGCTCAGGTCTACTCGGTCATGCTGTGGACTCTGTAGGTTACATGGCATAAAAGGGAGAAGTGCTGTCATTATCATGTTGTTTTTCAGTTTTTATTTTTAATTATGTCTGTGAATTTTTGCACCACTGGTACAACGCCTAGTTCTCCTACTAGGTGTCACCAAAATGGCAAGCCAGTGCTGTCTTCCTTCCACCTCCCCAGGATGGTTGAGGCAGCAGTGACCACTCACTTCCATCCTCCCCCATCAGCTTCTACAGGTGACAGAGCTAGTTAAAATTATCACCCACTGCATAATCAGGGCTTTACCCTCTGTGCCACTAAGCTGGCTATGATTTTTAAACTTTAATTTTGAGATTGTACACATGTTCTTTTCATCAGGACCCTTCATCGTCAGTAATTTATTTTTAATTGTAGGATAAACTGTTTAGGGTAATTAGCAGTCCTGAAAGGGTATCCTGTCCAAAAACATGCAGTCTCCAGGCCAGTAGGAGGGAAGGGGGGGGGGGGGCTAACTTTTGAATTTTGTGGCATGTATTAGCTTATAATTACACAAAAAAAAAATCTTGCCTGCACCCTTGCTATTGCATCTGCATGTAGGATTTCCAGTCTTTAGACCCTTCTGTTTAGGGAACTGTATCTGATTGTTTTCAAGGATAGGTTTGCCTCTCAGGACAAGTTTCCTTGTGCCAGGTGAGTTCTGCTTCTTGAGCTAATCCATTAACTTCTTTGTTTTCTTTGTGGCAATGGAATTCTGGTGAGAGTGGGTCATTCATACATTGGATGTATGCTGACAGCTCAAAAATATTAGCTAAACTTGTGTGCCCAAAGTAGACTAATTTCATCTCCTCTGTCTCAGGGCAGGAAGGACTTGTTGCAAAATATACACTTTTTGAATTGCTGCATGTATTTTTTGCCATTAAGTGGCTGCACCCCTTTGGCTAATACACCAGTCAAATCTCACGTCACCAGATAAGTGGTTTCCTACCAGTATTTGCTACAGAACATTTGCATTAAAGACATCTGTGATGTGGGTACTATGTATTCGGTGTATATCTTCACAGTACATTTTTTTTCTTTTGCTGGCCACTGACCTCAGGACTACAGAGTGGCCAGATGGCCATCTCCTCTGTATTTCTCATTGTTGATGGCTCCCACAATAATGACCGCTTCCATAGTGTAGCCCATGCTGAGAGGGTCTTCCTTCTGTAGAAGCCCTACATTGGGGTTGGTTCCCAGTCTTCCTGCATAGATTCTCTTGCGTATGAACTGCCAGACTCCACTGAGTGGGGAATGGGGCCAAACAAGGAACAGTCATACTGCAGTTTGCAGTGGGTTTTGTCTGTTAAGCCCTGCTATTTGTCTGACATGCCCGGCTAATATCAGGAGATTGGAGAAGCAGTGGCAGTTGGAGGCAAATAATGCATCCACCAGTTGCCTAACCATCTGCAGTACATCAGCGATGCGCAGCATGTTTCCTGTATTCATCCCAAAGCGTGTCTCACTGGTGTGCCCCCAACACCTCAGACTCCAATGGGATACAGTTGTGAACTCATTACTGCAGAACCGAGTTTTGTCTTTTGCTGTCTGACTCCTGGTGGTAATTGTTTGGAATGAAGCTTATTCAGAGCCCCCTAAGGATCCTGAATATTGAGTATAACAAGATAATGCATTCCTTAAAGTATCAGTTAAAAGGGGATCCTTAACCTCTTCCTGTTTTTTATATGATGAACATCTGTTGCCGACGACTGCTTATGAAGTTCCCTGCATGTCAGGACCGTTTTTTACATTACTTTATTAATATTGCATCAGATTTGTTTTTGTCATTTCATAGTTAAACATTTGTGAACCTGGTATTTTATCACATGTGGATTTTCCCAAGTACAGGATTTCACAGAAAAATTGTGTTGAATTGTGGTTGTAGAAGATATAGCAACAAAAGATCCGCCAAGTGTGATCCATTTTGTAGACCATGTGATTCTGTAAGAATGTCTCTGAGAGGTTGCCGTCTTTGTAAGTGATTACTCCCCTGCCATCACAATGTGTGTCTGAAAGACCCCCCCCCTTGTCTGTTGACCATGGATTGATTATTCGCCAAGTCAGGTAAGTGTGTTGTGTTCTTTCATGTGTTGGTTTATCATATCCTATTTCTTTGGATGCACTCATTCTGTGGATTGGTCAGGTATCAAACTGAGTGGTGTGTGGGCTAAATGTTCTCTAGTGATAAGCACTTTCATGTCATGGTGTATGGGCCGGGATGCATGTGCGACCTCAGAAGTGATTAGGATGAAGAATGTTGCAGAGTTGGGGATTGGAGAGAGAGGAATTCCTAGTAGTTACCCACTGGAGAATTCCTTTTTTGCAGAGGAATTGAATACATTTGTGGACATAAGTATTTTCAGTGATTTCTTTTGTAATCCTTGATTATAATTTCATGTGTATACCTGCTACTGTGCAGGTTCTTAATCTGCAGAATTCAAACTAAAAGGGAAAACTAATTTTCATGATTTTTTCCAGGAACTAACTTCAGCTGAAAAGCAGTTCAACAGAGTTGTAGATCAGTTTCCAGAGGAACGTCTGCATTGCTTAGCATTTTATGGCATTGGTAGGGTGTACTTCAGACAGAATAGGTAAGCATTCTCAGATTATATTACATTATATGGTTAAATGTGATGCCTATGTGTATTGATATACATCTAGCTATTTAGTATATTGTGGACTTGAAGTATATTAATCTTATCTTGGAAATAGATATTTTGTCTGATTAATTTTCTTTGTTGCCCAATTTGACTATTTTTGAAGTGCTCATGGATCTGAGGTGGGTATGCTCATAGATGTAGTCTTGCCCTTTCCTGGTGCATGTTGTGATATTCTGTAGCACATTAAAGGGACAATCCCAGAGTTTAAAATTTGGGTCCAGACTACAGCTGACCAAATCACACCCACTTTACCATGTCACTCACATCCCCACCCACGGTGTCCTTTTTCTTTTACATAGCATGACCATATTTAATTCCAGTCCAATTTTTGTTCCCAGTGTCAACTACGCTTTGTGTTTACGGTCCTATCACAGAATGTCCAGATATTTGCCTCATACTTTGGTCCGGTTTTCATAAAATTGTGGTTTTATGCAAAAATCAGTCCCCAAATCATAACCAAATGACATTAGAAAATAATAGCAGACAATTCAGTTTCCAATTTTATACCCTTCAGAAAAATTCATACTAATGCAAAACTTATTTTATCAACTTTTTAAGTTTGTAAGAACAATATTTAAACAATGTCTGGATTTCTGAATGGAAGAGGCTGAGATCCTGCTTTGCAACTACTCCAGACATTAGTTTCGTTCATTGTGGTTCATCTCTGTAGTAACCACAATGAACGATAGTTGTAAAAACAAAATGTTTACTTTCCGGAGCTGTTGTTTCCCCCCATTATTTTAGGCTTTGTCTCGATTACTCTCTCTAAGAAGCTGAGAGGTTCCTCCTGCTTTGCAACTGTTCTGTACTTTAATAATGTATTTTTTTTAGAGTGATCGTTCATTGTGTTTCGTTTCCATAGAAACCACAATGAACGATCGTTGTTTTTTCACATTCCTGAGCTGTTCCCCCCCCATTATTTTAGGCTTCATCTGGATTACTTGCTCTAAGAGGCAGAGAGGTTCCTCCAGCTTTGCAACTGTTCTGTACTGTACTTTAGTGCGTGAGTTTTTAGAGCGATCGTTCATTGCCAATCGTTTTTATAGTAAACACAATGAACGATCGTTTTGAAAAGAAGACTTTACTGTTTGGAGCAGTTGTTCCCCCATTTACTTTAGGGTTTGCTCTGATTTCTTGCACGAAGATGAATTGGAAAGGGACCCAATTGCAGTTCTGGGACCAAAAGGCTTTTACGTTCTTTCCTGATTTATTTGCCAATATGATGCAGCATGGCATTGGCTTTGACTGTTTAAAAAAAAAAAGAATTGACCGTTTCAGTGAATAAAAAATTGTTGTCAAATATATGATGCTAATCATCTATGATACTGAGCTCTTTATTAAAAATCATCAAAGCTGTTAATGTTTAAACATGTTTCATTGACATAAATAGATCTTTTTTTACTAAAAACTTTTATAAAAGTATCAGGAGTAATATGTCCTTGCTTACATAGCTGACAGTATTTGTCTTTTAGTTCCTGGAAAAGCCATTTTCTGTGGAATTACAAAGTGCTTTCAGCTTTGGGCAACATTTATTTAAATACAGTATCTGCTACCTGTTAACATTTTATCTGTAGTGAATCCTGTGCCATGTTAGCACAAAAAAGAAGAAATGGACAACTTTTATTGCAAAGCCTTGATTGTGGGGGGGTATTTAAAACAATGTGCAATATGCAAAATTCTTTCTTGTGGTATTTGTCTACTGCTGTTAAGTGTATGAGTGCAACATACTTTAAAGTTAGACATGTCCACGCTAGTTTAGATGTAATGTGAGTGGCTTTAAGGCTGGCTAGGAAAGAAGAACAAAGTTCAATGGGGAGATCAGTGTTGAGCTAAAGTGGACTGAAAATCCTGAACTGAACAGAGTTATGAGCCTATCAGGAATGTGAGGCAATATCCTGTAAATCCTGTCAGTCTGAAGAAAAAAAAAAGTGAATTAAACAAAATAATGCAAATACTGATGCATACTGTTACACATTTAAAGGGTATTTGCATTCCCCAAATGAATGCTGTTCCCCCCACTCCCGTGTTACTTAGTATAACCCTATCAATACTACAGTGGGGAGAATACTCTGAAATAGCTTTTGCCCAAGAAAAGTCAATGCGGGTGCACGCACACACACGCACATATATTTATATAGATGCACATATGAATGTGTGTATTTCTGTGTAGCTCACGTGTTATCGCTTGTGAATCAGTGTGTCCGACATAGCTGTGTTATAGAATGTCACTGCAGAGTTTGAGCTCTTTCCGATGTCATCTTACCAACTTGGCAAGTGGAAAAGTAGTCACTCGTTTTATTTTGTCTAGAACTGGTGATCACCTTAAAATATTTCCAGTCATAACATATAAACATAGTGCATGTGTTATTAAATTTCAAGTATGCATGTACATTCCCAAATAAATGGAAGCGACACTAAATTCAAGGTGCTGAAGTTGTCATTATTTAACCTTTTGGGATAAGACAGAAAAAGAGGGAAGGATTGCTGATGTCTAGTTTTTAACTTGGCTGTGTTTGTCCCTGATGGCTTAGTACAGTTAAACTCTATAGGAGACGGACATTAACTTGGACAGCTGACTTGTAGGACTGATGGACCATAGTTAGTTGGCTACCTGAGCACTACAGTTTAATACTTAATAATAGTCTGTGTTGAGGAGCTCTTTTCCCCTTGGCAGTTGGCAACATGATTTTTTTTTTTTGTCTTTGTAGTACCTGGTATGGTATAAGTAAAGTTGCCGTAGGCTGTTTTCTTTGCATTTTTGCTACCTATGGCATGCATCTTGCTAGCAAAAACTGGAAGGGTTGATTCTGTTGGGCGCAGGGTGTCGTTAATTGGTGTGTGTGTGTGTGTGTGTGTGTGTGTGTGTGTGTGTGTGTGTGTGTGTATATATGTATATGTGTGTGTGTATATATATATATATATATATATATATATATATATATATATATATATATATATATATATATATATATATTGGAATAGGAACACAACATGCGTCTTCATACTTCTCAACCTCAGAGGAAGAAATCTGGACAAAGCTATAAATAATGGGGGGACAAAGGCCTAAAAATAGGAACAATTTTGAAATATTGCTCTTATAAACTAAGAATGTTGATAGAATAACAGGTATTGCATTAGCATGAAATTTCTGAAGGGTATGACGTCTGAAACTCAAATGTCTGTCATTATATTCTGTCTTCAATCTTTAATGATTTGCCAGTAATTTGCCAAAGTACGATTAAAGTTCATGAAATTAGTACTGTTTCAATCCTTGATGTCAGACAGAAGTGCTCTTTGCAGTACCCACAACGTGCCAGTAATGACTCCTCCTGTAATTTGTACAGGGTTACATGTACTGGTAACATATCTTAATACGATCGTAGTCTTTTTTATAAGACCCATTGCTCCTACTACTATTGGACCCGTCTGGGTATCTTTCTTACACATTGCTCTCATTTATGATATTTTATGACTATGTCTCTCTGTACTTAAGACACTGTAGTCACTAGATGTGGCTATTTCAATGATCAGTGCTACTTTTGTCTTTTCATGGACCACTATATCTGGTTTTCTAGCAGCTATCTTTTGAACCATTAGTAATAGGTGATCCCATGTGATGTAGACCTCATCATTTTCTATGATGCTTTGTGGCGCCTGTTTTCAGTGCATTTCAGCCACTTTAATACCATAATGTCTGTACAATCCCCAGTGCAACAGTCTTGTCACATTATGCCTTTCAGTATACAGTCCTCCTGCCATTAGTATATCACAACCAGCAACAAGGTGTGTGAATGTTTCCAGTTAAGTTTTATAAACCTACATTTGTCTGTTTCTCCCACATGCTCAATGGACTTTGTAAACTTTGTAAACCAGCGTGTACGTAGTCCACTATCTTGGGCCGTCAATATTAACCTTTCATCTCTTGGTTTGAATTCACCTTTCCTTAACCATTCCTTCATTCACCAATGATCAACATAAGGTTCTTCCAGAATTTTACTATACTTACAACTATATTTATGCATTTTCAACATCTTGCCTTCTCATCTGATCCTTCACCTTATATTCTTTCTTTTGTTTTTGGCACATTCAGTTGCTGCCTGATTTTTTATCTTCTTCTGGCTTGACTTCCATTCCTGCTTGATGCCGATATGCTTCTGGTAGACTAAGCAGAGAAGTCATCTTAAATTTATTCTCCTCATGTCGCACAACTTTCACTAAATTTTGGTCTTTTGAGGTCAGCAGATGTGTGTGTGGAGTCCCATAATTGCAGATCTATACATGTAATCAATTTCAAGAAGGCCCATCCCTTCTTTGCAACATGGAATATATAATCGTGGTATGCACTGATTTTTATAAATCATTTGGTGAGCATCAAGCATCCTTCTTGTTTTCCTATCTCATCTATCCAACACTTTTTGGGACCAGTCAGTAACTTCAAAACTATACGTTAGGACAGGAAGAGCAAATTGATTTATAGCTTGGATTTTGTTCTTAGATGTCAAAGCTGTTTTCAGGTTTAATTTAAATCTTCTAAAATATTCCTTACAAATTTTTTTTCCCTATTGGTTCATGTTTTATTTTTGATCCTTCATCATTTCCCAAATATTTATACAGTCCCTGTTGCTCAAGTTTTTTTATATCACATTCTTGTCCCAAACAGATGTTTTCTTGGTGCTGCAGTTTTCCTGCTTTAAAGGTTGCTTTGCACACTTATCAAGACTAAATGATATTCTTACATCATTTGAAAAAGTTTTGACAACTTCCAGTTGTGCTTTAAGTTCCTCATCTGATGAATATACTGTTTTAAAGCACTGACAAAGAGAAGATGAGGAGTCTTTATACTTTGTTGTTTACCAGGAGCCAAATTATAGCCATGACCTAATCTAAGTAGACAGCTTAACGGGTTAAGGGTAAGACAGAATAGCAGAGGTGACAGAGTCACCCTGGAATATCCCCCTCTGGATTTTTATCCCTGGAATAATAATTTGCCCTTTATCATGGCTTAATTGCAAAGTGGTCTGCTGCTGTTTCATAGTAACTGGAATATAGTTGATCAGTGTAGGATGTATCTTATACATTTTTAAGCAAACTTTTATCCATGAATGAGGGATACTATCAAATGCTTTTTTGTAGTCAGTCCATGCCATACTAAGATTCTTCCCCTTTTTACAGTTCTCCATTATGACTTTATTTAGCAACAAATGATCCCTTCTTCCATATGACTTTCTTTTATTGCCTTTTTGTTCTATTGCCATGATTGAGTTTTCTTCTAAATGACTATACACTCTATCGGCATCAATTCTGGTATGTAGTTTATACATCGTCAGAAGGCAAGTTACTGGTCAGTACATTTTAGGGTAGCTTGCAGGTTCATTCTTAAGAAGTAGCATTGTTTTTCCTGTTAGCCAGGTTGGTGTCTGTTAAGGGTGTGCATATAAATAGCTCTTGCTCATGGCTAAATATTCATTCAAAGATGTTGATACTTTTAACCAGAAGTTAGGTACTGCATCTGGTCCTGGTGTTTTCCAATTAGAGGTTTTATTAACTTTGTTTCAATCTCTGTAACTGTTACTTCATCCCATTTCATATCCTGTACTTTTGAACTTATACTTTCTTTTACTTCTTCTATCCATTTAGCATCTTTATGTCCCACAGGATCTTCATATATACTTCTCCAAAATGTATCGATTTCTTTTTTTTGGGTGGTCTTTCAATTCCTTTTACCCTGTTTCCCAATTCTCTATAAAACGTTTTTGGGTCATCAATAAATTGCTTATTTTGTACTTTTACTTAATATTTTTTGTGTACCTTCTAAGTTTTTCTTCCTGTGTTGATATTATTAGTTTATTTGCAATAGTGCTTGATGGATCCTGATGCATTATAATATTGCGTATTGCTTTTATCACGTCTATATGTCTGAGTATTTTGTTGATCTGTTCCCTCTTCTGCACTCCTCTAACAATGACACTTCTTGTCTTAACTGCTTTACAGTTTTCGCTATTCGATACTTCCATGATGGTATTAGATTTCTTCCCTTCCCTTCCTTTACTACCCAGTGTTCTTGTGGTAGAATTTTATTGGCTATTAATTTAGCTACACAGTAATATATCCTGTTTACTTCTGTTATATCACATGGGTCTCTATGGATAATCCTAATTATTGCGTTCAATTGTTTTATCGGTACTTGCGTATTATCACAACCAGATTTTCGCGGTAATGCTGCTTGCTACTCGTTGTGTCAGGTAGCACTGAGAAAGTATTAAAAACCTCAGAAACGTCTTTTCTTTAATGCTTTCTGGTTTTAGGAAGGTTTATCGGTTAAACGGCTGAAAAAGGAAGCTTTGAAAATAGCTTTCCCCTTTACTTTGGAGTGGTTGCGTTTGCATGTGTATTTGGCCGGAAAGGACTTTGCCAGTTAAATCGTGTATATGTTAGGTGCTTTTCGGAGATACCTTCACTTATTTTTCAGCTGTAGTTTTGTAGGTTAACCTTTGTGACAGAAACTTGCAGGAATTAAGGGCTTGCAAGAGTGATGGGGGCATGCTGTTGACAGGTAATCCGAGGTAGTTCATGGCACTGCCGTGATGGCAGAAGGGAGTTACCAGGTGTGTTTGGTTTGTTTTGGTGGGTACATTTTGGTGTTGTGATGGTGGCTTATTGGGACAAACTCTGGTGATGTACCTCAGGGATTTCTGCATGTTTTACAGCTGGAAAGCTATGTGTGGCTCATTCGTTGTTTTTCTGTTGGTATGTGTGTGTGTGTGTGTGGGGGGGGGAGTTATCAGCGATTGCACTCAGCCCTTCAAAGCAGTTATTCTGCTGAGGAACGCGCATCACACAGCATGACTGACATGAGTTAATCTCCGAAAAAGGGACAAGCTATTTTACAATGTTATTTTCTCAGTGTTTTCAAGGTTAAATAGTACCACCAATTACAAATATTACAGAAAATACTTTATTTCGTTTTAATACTGTCAATTTTGTTTTCTAAATGAAAACAGAAGCAACCAGTGTTAGCGTGAAAATCTGGTTGCGATAATACGCAAGTACCGTTTTATCAAACTTCTGACTTTTTGAGTTTTGTTCACCTTCTGCAGTCTATTTCTTTCATTGATCTTAATATGTCTATCTTCCTCTATTAAATCAAGCAACTCTTCTCTGAGCATATTTTCTTCTAAACTGAGGGCACATTTTTTGTTTTCCATTTCCTGTGGGCATTCTATAGAAAGTTCTATAGCATCTTCATGTGGCACATTCTCTTCAATTTCATCCTGTGCCATCCATTGCTCTGTCATATGGGAACTCACTGCCCTATCACTCCTCTACATTGACTTTGTCAGAGTTTCCACAGTTTCCTGTTCCTTTCCTTGCTGTCCATCTTCAAATGAACGTTTATACTGGTTTACAGTGGAAGGCTCCAAAATATCTTCATATGGCACCTGACCAATTGCTTCCTGTTTCATTGGTTTCCTCTTAATATGGATGTTCATTGTTCTATCCTGTTGTGGTGCTTTCTGTATGAGATTTTCTACACTAAATCCTTCACTTTGCAGGTACCCCATAACTGTAGTTTCTATTTCTTTAACTTCTCCATTACTAAGCTCCTTTTCTACTTTTCCTCTTTGTCTTCTTATTTTTTGTATTGTACAGTTTTCCATGTCTGGATTCATTTGCCTATATTTCTCTTCAAATACCTTTGGTGCTGCTCTTTTTGTATTGATTAGTTTTTCTTTCTCCTTTGCACAGATATTACACCACATTAAATCTCTCTTTCTTTCCCATGTCCATATTTCTTCTTCAGATGTCTCCTGATATTAGTTTCTCCTCACTCGTTCCATCATGCTGTGATGTGTAACCTGTGTTAAACCTTCTACACCAAATCCATTTCGCAGGCACTCCATAACTTTAGCTTTGATTTTTTTTTTTAACTACTACTTTACTAATCTTTTCTACATTCCCTCTTTGTGATATTTTTTTTTTTATTGTGAAATTTTCCGATGCCTTTGCCTGTATTTCTCTTTGAATGTCTTTGGGGCTGCCTTCTTTCTATTGATTAATTTGGCTTTCATCTTTTCATAAATATTGCACCATATCAAATCTCTCTTTTCCCATGTCCATATTTCTACCTTACAAAAATCTCTAGGTTTTGTTAATATTGTCACACTTTTCAGATGCTTCTTTTCCCAAACAGATCAAAGTTTCTTGGTCTATATACTGTTTTTCACAAATTTTTTCATAATTCATAGATTCATAAATTAGTACTAAGCTAACTGCCCTTGCAAGCCATTTTAAGCCTAGCCAATTATCCCTTGTGAGACTCAAACCCTGCACCTTGTGTTTGCAAGGCAAACACCTTAATCATTCGGCCACCCTCCTAACCCCTCTGTTGTATTAGTGAACACCAGTTTTTATTTGATCCTTCTGGCAGTTTTTCTTGTGGACGTTCAATGTAGTAGCTGTTAATGAGTTTCAGGATTGTCTCTCATGTAGGTGAAACTTGAAACAATGTCTGTTCCATCCAACCATCCATCTACAACCTCTTTTTCCCATTTTTGCACATTAAGTATGGGTTTCACTTTGATACTAAAGTGCAGTGGTCAGGGGCATCATACATTTGAGGTGCCCTTATGCTAATACCCACTTCAATTCTCCTGTTTCAGCTTTGGTGGTTGTCTGTCAGATTAAAAACCATATAAACAAAATAGTGTTACTTAGTTTCTTTAATGCTGTGAGCAGAATTGTTCCTAACAGTAAAATGTAGTCTCTGTAAACACCAACATCAAAAGAAATTTGGAAATCAGCCACAGCCTTGGGTCCCTCTGTAAGATTGATTAGTTATTATTGTTAAAATCATACATTTGTGTGAGGTGCAGACTAGTGAAGAAATATTTTATTAAGCCTTTACTTTTTTTGTTCAGAGTGCCCCCAATACAGATTACAGCATGACGTGCCATGTATTATACAGCCCTCATAATGCTAATTTTGCGTACTTGTAAGATATGAGGAGTAGCGAGCCTCTATGCATACTATCACTTAATATGCAAATCTGCAGGGTCACCACTGTACTTAGAAATTATCCCATTATTTATGGCCATTGTCACAAAGATCAAGTTTTATGTAGGCTCAAAATAGCTTTCTCTGACAAGCATGCTCACATGGAAGTATGTAACAGTATCCCTCTTTTCTGTGACCAGTTGCCTCCCAGTCACATGACCATTCTTGATCCATCACATGACAATAGTAGGATTTGAGCTTCCATCGCAATCCCTGACTTTTTGCCACGGCATATTTTTTAAGTATAGGACAAAGATGAACAAAGACATGATTTTATTTTAGACTCTTATTTCAAGTAAGATATGCAAACCTATGAAAATGAACACGATGTATTGTTTCCATAAATTGGATTATCGAAGAAGTAGATTTAGAAACAAAACAGTCCTTTACCTTCTCTTTGTGGGCACAGATTCTTCTTTTTTTCTCTATCAGTAACCATTGATTTAGATCTGAAAGCCCCCATGTGCTGTTTCACTTAACAAGCAGAGGTGTGGTTTCTTCCTTTCAAGCCTACCCATTTTAGTTCACATCTGTAGCACCATTCTTTCATATTTAGGTTGCTTTCAGATGTCATACACCCCCTTGGTCCTTTCTGATATAAATTCAACCTATCTGAAATTTGAAGATGATTTGACCCACAGCACCCTGCTCACATGTTTTCTTTTCAAATATGCTCCCTCTAGTTTTTGATTGCCTTCTACCTGATGTTTCACAACTGTTTTTAGTTTACTCCTTGATAGCCAGCACTGTTATACTGTTCACAGGACTGTGCACTTTAATTTTCTGGATCAAAGTCCAAATAATGTTCTGTGCCTCACCAAAGTCCAGTCAAGCGAAAAGAAAGAAGAAATCCAAAAGCACACAAAACTGGACACTGCTGATTCTCCAAAACCTCCTTGTTTATTAAAACGACAAACAACAAACATATGATGAGCGCTTTCGGGCCTCTGCCCTTCATCAGACAAAGCATCTCACACAAACAGAACATTTAAAACACATATTGTCCAATGGGAAGTTAGTAGAAAACCCGCCTATTCTTGAGGGCGGGCTTCATAGGAATGACATCATTGAGCCCAGGGCTTCTATGTGCCATCAGCTCAATGATCCATCTAGATTCAGCTAACTCAGTTAGCTGTTTAATGTCACCTCCTCTATTGCTCAACTTCACATTTACTATCACCCTAAATTTAAAACTGTGCATAGGGTTGGCTTCCAAGTGTCTAAACAGTGCGTTATGTATGTCACCATTCCTAATGGATGAGAGGTGCTGTAGAATCCTCACTTTAAACATGCAGCTTGTCTTGCCTACATAAAAGCAAGTGCAGGACTGGCACTCTGCCAGATAAACCACATCAGTAGTCCTGCACGTGGCTCTCCCTTTCAGATTAAATGATCTTCCAGTTAGTGGGTGCATAAAAACATTCCTGCTATCAATATGGGCACACGCCTTACAAAACCCACAAGGAAAAGTGCCCTGTTTTGTTATGACCAAATTATCCATACTGGTCACCACCTTATCCTTACACAGCAAATCTTTCAGATTCTTATTTCTCTTATACCTAAAAATAGGTTTATTTCCTACTATATTCTTCAGGTTAACATCACTAGTCAAGATGTTCCAATTCCTGCGAATGAGATCACATACATCCCTAATATTACTGCCATAGGTTAACATTACCCTGGGGTCACCCTCATTAGACCTGTTATGTTGACCACCTATATGCGTTTCAGTGGCCTTCAACCATGGTTTATATCTATTCCTTCTATAACCTTTATTACTTTCCACTACATTGTTTGACACTTGTTCTGTTTGTGTGAGATGCTTTGTCTGATGAAGGGCAGAGGCCCGAAAGCGCTCATCATATGTTTGTCGTTTTAATAAACAAGGAGGTTTTGGAGAATCAGCAGTGTCCAGTTTTGTGTGCTTTTGGATAATTTTCTGGATCAAGTATGATTATTGCTCTGTATGCTGCTTCATTGTTTTGTAGTGTATTTTTATATTGTGTTGATAGGTATCTTAATACCCTTACAGGTGATTCAAAAATATGTTGTGCGGTACTGTAGCTTATAGGTAATATCTGTGCCTGATGAGTCTAGGGTTCAGTTCTGACCTCTCTTCACTATCCATGTGACTGTTTTTGCACATTCTCCTTGTGTCTAAGTTAGCGCTCTCTGCATACAGAGTTACTTAACCCCTCTCCAAAACAAGCTAATTGAATGTTCACACTATATTACTCATTTTCTCTTGTCTGCATTGTGGCTGAGAAGGATCCATGAAGGGCCAGTTAACTTAACCAGTTAAATAAATGTACTTACAATTAAACTAACCGATTCTAGAATAATTTCAGTTATTTTTAATACTATTCTACTGCTTTCTAGAATTGCTCTCTTCTGTATTTCATCTGGAACAGATCTAGGCTGTCTGACTCTTTAAGCAGCAGTGTTTATTAGATATACTGTATTGACCCCCAGATTGTCTGGTAGACATTGTCATTTCCAATTTCATTTGAATTTGTTCCTCAGCAAAGATGGAGGAATTTAATACATGCTTAGAAGATGGTTTCATATGCTGTGCATGTTGGGCAAGTATTCTATACTTTTCTTACTAGCTAGCCTATTTAGTATGTGAATTATATGATTGAAACAACTTAATGTAGGAAGTGAGTAATTTTTCAAGTTTTCCATGTGTGTATGCTTCTTTGCATGTGTTTGTGGATGCACACATATATGCATGGTGAATTTAATGAAAATGTGTTTCCTTAAGAATGTCAGCAGGTTTGAACTGACTTTATTAACTCACAAAATCTCTTTTAGGGGCTGACCAAATTAAATGGCAGTAATCCCTGCATAATGATGCTTTGCCATCAATTGCGAGTGTATTATTTTTCATGTGTTCTAAGACCACTGTCTAGCAGCTTGGGACATAAGTATCTTGTAGGTTGTACAGGTTGCCACTTATGCTCAAACTTGATTCTGGGTTCAGGCAAGCAGCTGCTGCATCTTACCTGAGCACAACATTTGAGTTAAAGTGAGGTAACTGTAGCAACCATAAGGAGAGAGTGGGAGGGAGGGAAGTGGGAGAGTCAATCAGGTCACTGATTAGGGAGGTGAGTTCTGTTCAGAGTTAGGGCTAGAATTGTAGGTATAGGGAGCAGGGAGGGTTAGGTTTAGGGAGTGAGAATGATGTTTAAGGTGAGGGAATGATTGGGGAAATTTCATTTAGGGAGGGAGAGTGAAGTTTTATGATTAGGGAATGAGTAATTGGCTAGAGACTGGATAGGAATGGAAGGGCTAAATAGTTAAGCAGGCCTGAGTTAGTGGGAGTTAGAGCACTTGCCTTTTCCGGCAAGTCGTAGCAAACAAGTGTATCATGATCTAATAGCTCACCAGCACTTGCAGTAGACCTGACGTGTTTAGCTTTCTGCTTAGTTATCTAGGGGGTCTTAATGGTCCTGAGGTGTTCATTTCATTTGTTCAATTACATTTAATCTGCTGCATTAATTATTGCTTGTTAGTAGCTGATTATATTGTAACTGTTATTCCAAGCCTCTTAGTTTTGATTTAAGCACTTGGGCTTCTAGCTAGTTATCTTACATTTATAAAGGTTTGTGGTCTACACTCTTGTGACAGGAGAGGTAGCTTACACCCTTCTGAGTTTGGAAATGCTGATTGAAGGCTTATTTTGTCTGTTATTCTAAAAGTATCTATTTCTGGTTTAAGTATTTTGGATCCAAACAAGTTATTTTACATTAAGATTTCTGGTCTACACTGTTGAGGAAGGAGAGGGTAGCCTTCACCCTTATGAGATGGGGAATTGCTGGTGAAGGCTTATCTTTGTTGTTATTCTAAGTGTCTTTGTTATGATATAAGCACTTGGGCATCAAATCAGTTATTTTACATTAAGAAGGGTTGTGATCTATACTCTTTTTGCAGGAGAGGATAGCCTATGGCTTCTGAGCTGGAAATGGCTGGTGTATGTCTTATTGTGCCTTTAATTTGATTGGCCACAGGACTAGCTTGTTTAAAAATTTAAATTGCTATGCCTGAGGTGTTTGGTGGCAGCAGTGTAAATTTTCCTTAAAATACCCTTACTCTCGGCAGATTTCTTTTTAACTTCTAGGACATCTAGTTTGCACATAGATGAGCTTTGTTCATCAAGTCCCTTGTGTTATCAAACTATTTAATATTTAAATTTCCTTCACTCCTCCCTAGTAGATCAGTAGCAATGAATATGAGCTTCCTGACTCTATCTGTGGTCAGTCTGGTTGAGATTGTTATTCTGAGGCATCGGCGCAATTGCTTCATGTACACTGATAACCCACTTAATCTTAGTATAACAAATAGTATGCAAAAAGTGTAAATACACTTTAATGCTGGAGGCAAAACTGTCTCATACAACCTAAACTAGTCCTATAGAGGTTGTCAGTCATACTTCCATGAAGCCTACTGTACAGGGTAAAGACTCCTCACATAAAACTACTTATGCTGAGGCACTTACAGGTCATCTTCCTAAACCACTAAGACCTCTTGTACAGCACAATCAATAAAAGGGGTCCTCAGCCGTCTCATAAACACTCCATTAAAATACCACCCAAAGCTACACATAGTAACAATGTATCCAGTGCCTCTACTGCCAAGTCCTTAAGGCAAATCAGTACATAGTCATATTTCCTGGTCGTTGTTGATTCTATTGTGACGTACACTGATGACCCCTCACCAGACTGAGTAAGAAGAAAGTCACAATTAGCTGCCTTTCCAGGGCTAGGAACTGTCATGCCACACAGGCACTCAGGGAATTGAAATACAGTAGCAGTATAACTCTGTCACAGTCCCATGTGGATGTTAATGACGAGATATACCTCCCTTAACTATATGAAGGAAGACATAACTGAGCTTGCTGACTGTGTGTCTCAGACATGTACGAGCCTAGCACCGAGCAGCATGCTACCTTCTCCAAGGATAATGTCACATTCTCAACAGAAAATAATTGATTTTAACAATTGATGTTAAGTTGTCCATCTCGCCTTCATTCTTGCTGGATGGGTTCGGAGCCGACCTCTGCTCCGACTCTGCCAGTCTAAAAGCTCGAGAGTTGGTTCCACCGGCTCGAGGTTCCCCTTATATCCCACAATGCTAGGCGGTATTACCTCAGATCTCGTTTGCCGCTACAGCTATCGAGGTGTGTTGCTTCAACCGGCTTCAGGTTAGTGTACTAAACAGTTTAAAAAACTTAGAAAATCCCTTTTTAAATTGGTTTTTGACCAGTATCCCCTTACTTTTAAAGGATTTTATCCCTTTTCCCATGTTTTTCTCTCTCTCCTTACCACAAGAACTTATCTGTTCTTCCCTTAGGCCTTCGGGCCCTCCCATCCCTCCTAGAGTGTGTGTGTTTTTTTGTAGGGACTTTAAAACTATCTAAACTTATTAGTTTAAATTAGTTTTATTTTAGTCAAGAGTGTAATCGGTGTGTTTGTGCTTGGGTGTGATTGCACTTGTTTTTTGAAATGTCCAAGGATTCGAAGGTCTCAGGCTTCAAGAAGTGTGACTCGTGCTGTCAGAAAATGTCTCTGACAGACGGTCACACTTCTTGCGTGTACTGCCTGGGACCTTTACACCTGCAGGACTCTTGTGCTGTATGCCATGGCTTCAGCCCTAGAGTCCTGCAGGAAAGAAAGAACAAGCTCATTTTAAGGGGCTTGCTTAAGCCTGAGGGTCCCCCGACTGCTTCTTCGGGCAAACCTTCTAAGGCTTCTAGGTCTTCGACTCCAGCTACTGAGTTGACACCTAAGACATCGAAGTCTACTACAACATCTGCTCCGGCTGGAGCCGATGAGACTCGAACTTCTACTTCTGTGGTTCCCTCGGCTCCGGCTGGAGCCGAGGTATTGGAAATATCTGAGTCGGCTCCGATCAGACTATCAGAACCGACATCTAGGAAGAGGTCCAGGTCACCGTCCCTTGGCTCCGTTCATTCGGCTCCAGCATCTCCCTTGCTGTCTGAACAGAGCCATAGATCTCACTCCTCTAGGTCATCGAGACTTTCTGACCATGACCTTCAGAGGGTAGTGAGTCGACTTCTTAAGTCCGAGGCACTGGCCCAAATGCTTCAGAGCCCGACTCATCAGTCGATGCTTAATCCTATCTCTCAAAATGTTCCTCCTCCGACTCCTTTGAGCTCGGAGCCGGGGCGTTTCGGACCCGAGACTGTGGTAGCGTCGGAGCCGATACAATTGTCTTCGGCGCCGTCGTCGGCTCCGATTTCTTCCTTGGAAGAATCTCAGCGCCGGACTTCCCTCGGCTCCGAGGGGGTGAGTGGCATCGGACCCTTGTCCGACCCCGCTCTCCCTCGGGCCGGGCGCTGGTGAGTTCGGCTCCAACATCGGCCTCGGAGCCTTCGCTGTTGGTGCCGAGGGAGGTTTTCAGCTTTTCGGAGCGGGGACCTCTGGCTCTGCCCGACAGGGGTGCCTTCGAGGTCATGCGGAGTGTGTTGGAACCCGTTTCAACTCCACAGTCAGCTCCGTCCGTCCCTCCCTCTTCAGTGCCTCAGGTAATGTCTACTCACTCCCTCATCCCAGACCGCAGAGAGCCAGCTCCTCAAGAATCCCCTGTGGGGATCTCATCCTCTTCCGAGGCCTCTCCTGAATTGGCAGGGGAGCCCCCTAGGAAGAGAAAGTGCAAGAGGAAGCACATAGACTCACCTGAGTCTGTCACCTCTGACACGGATTTAGAGGATTCTGAGGGTTCCCCCCTGTTCCACTTCTGAAGATGTCTCCTTTGCAGACATTCTAGAGATCTTGAAACAGAGGGGAAATTGGCCAGCCCTTAACCCTTCGGAGGATGAATCTGTGTATCTTGAGGCGTTCGGCTCTCGCCCTTCCACCTCCTGGGTGTCCCCCTTTTGACCCCTTATGCAGGTGGTAGCAAAAGGCTTGACGGCTCCTGACTCTGTGGACCCCACCCCCAGGAGACCTTCAAAGTTTATTACAGCACCAGCAGATAAGCAATTTCTGACTAAGGGAGTTTCTGTGGATGCTATGGTGGTAGCTGCCGCCACTAAGAAGGAGCTAGCTGATCCTTGTGCCTGTCCATCCCCTAACAAGGAATCTAGGTCTATGGACAGGTACGGGAAGCGGATGTTTTCGTCAGTGACCTTTGCTATGCGTTCGCTGAACTACCTCTGTAATTTCACTCGTCTTCAAAGAGACTTGATCAAGGAAGCGAGTGAGATGTTAAAGGATCCTACAGCTGCGGGTTTTCAGGACAAGATGAACGCTCAGCTGGCTACCCTAAATTCTATAGCTAACTCCTCCATGCGCCTCCTTTCATATGCGGCTGATGGAGCAAGCAGAGCCGCAGGGACAGGTGTGGCCTTACGCCGGCATGCCTGGATGCGGCTATGCAATTTTGCGGACCCCTTTAAAACGTCTTTCACTAATTCCCCGTTTGATGGATCATCCCTCTTTGGTCCTCAAGTGAAAGAAACCTTGACGAGGTGCGAGACGGATGGCAAAACTCTTTCTGCTGTCGGAGTCCGTTTTTCTACTCCTTCTAGGCCTTACCCCAAAGGCCAGAAAAGTGGAAAAATGTGGTTCCGCAAACAATCTCAAGGGACACTGCCTGACGCACAGAGTCGGTTCCCCTCTAGAGGCAGAGGGGGAACAATAATGGTAGACGTCGCCCTAGAGGCAGGGGGGGTCCGCAGAACCAGGGCAATCGAGAAACTTTTGCCGATAAGCCCTTCCAGCATCCCTGAGGTGTTGCCCGACTGTCCACCTTCGGAGGCAGTCGGGGGAAGATTATCACTGTACCCAGAAGCCTGGCGATCCCTAACTCAAGACAAGTGGGTACAGTCCATCATTTCCAAAGGCTATTCCATTCCATTCTTTCGCGTTCCAAATCAATCAAAAAAATCCCTTCCAGATGTTCCACCCGCTCAAAGGGATCAAGCAGCGTTGGAAATATCAAAGTTGCTTGCAAAAAGAGCCATTCAGCCAGTGCCAGCAGACCAGCAAGGATCCGGAATCTACTCCAAATTCTTTTTGGTTCCAAAGAAAACAGGGGACTGGAGACCAATTTTGGATCTCAGTATCTTGAACAAGTCTGTCAAGAAAACAAGATTTCGGATGGTCACGTTACAATCCATCCTACCCCTATTGGGAAAGGAAAACTGGATGTGCTCTATAGACCTCCAGGATGCGTACTATCATATAAAAATGAACAGACGTTCCAGGAGATTCCTCCACTTCAGGCTGGGAACCAGTCACTTTCAATTCAGAGCCCTGCCCTTTGGACTCACCACTGCCCCCCGGGTGTTTACCAAATGCATGGCAGTGGTGGCCTCTCACCTGAGACGTCAAGGATTCCAGGTGTTTCCATACTTGGACGACTGGCTCCTTACAGCTCCTACCAAGCATCTTCTTCTACTTGCCAGAGACTACACCTTTCGCATTTTTCAAAAGTTAGGTATCTCAATAAATTGCGAAAAGTCTGATGTTCTTCGTGTTTCACTGTTGCAGTCATAACTGTAGGGTGCTCCTGCTGGCAGGCAGCCCAAGGTCGGCCAGAATCCCAAAGTCTGGGTCCGGCGTCGGCTGTATAAGCTAGTATCCTGACGTCAGTACGCCTTGGTACATAGCCTTCAGCCGACGCCATCTTCTCCAGTCTTTCTTGCCGTGCGGTGGAAAGCAGCTCGCAAAACGTTGGTTGGCGATTTTCGAACAGCGTATTTGGTTGTTGTCGGTCCGAAGTTGTTACTTCTCTTCTCAAAGCTAAGTACCCCGTTGAGGAATCTTTTTTCTTGTTCCTCCGATGTCAGAAAAAGTTAATAATTGTATAGCGTGTGGGAAACAAATACCTCATAAAGATTTCCACTCTTACTGTCTACCTTGCTTAGGCCCTGACCACGACGTTTCTTGTTGTCGGTTCTGTGCCAGGTTCAACTCTCGTACTATCAAGCGCAGGTACGATTGGGCTTTAAATTATTTTGGCAGACGCTTCAATTATAGAATGTCGTCGGACACTACCGGAGTTCAAAAGAAGCGCAAAGACAAAGACAGGCCTCCGAGGTCCAAACAGGACTCGTTGCAGCTGGAGCCAGCATCCGATTCGGCTGTCGTCAGTGAGGCGCTTTTGCAGCCCCTGTCGTCTGCCACTTCTGAACCGATGGCCGATACGGACTCCCATGGGGAGCCATCAAGGCCCACTATTTTAACTGCTGCAGGACCTTCGGACGTCGCTCCTTCAGATGGGTCCGGAACCGCTGTGCAGGTACCGGCTTCTGAGGGGGTTTTCAGACCTACTCACATCACTATTTCAAAGGCAAAGACAAAGACTCCTACTAAGTCTAAAGTTCCAGCTCAAGCTGCTTCTGAATCCACTCCCAAGACACAAAAACAATTATTGAGGATGGCTGAAGATTTACTTACAATGATTAGGGGTTCTCACCCCCCTCCTGAGAAAAGGCCTCGACAGGATGTTACTCTGGATTCCTCTGACCAGGCTTCTGTATCTTCTGTTTCTTCCTCTGATCAGGACTATTCCTTCCCCCTTATGAGGATTCGGATGCTGAGGATTCTTTGCCCTCGGCCTCTCCGCCTGAGGATTTTTCTTTTGGGGAAACCTTGCATGAGATGAGGGAACATTTTCATTGGGAAGGACAGGAATATTCTGCTTCCAAAAAGAGGCTTAGAGAATTTCTTCTTCTTCCTCAGCATAGGCCTTTAGCTATCCCTCCTGTCTTGGACATTGTAGATGATGCTTTTTCTGAGGCTAATTTGAATCCTGATTCCATGCCTCCTGCTCCTTCTAAGCCTGATAGATTTTATAGGGTTCCTGACTCTCATTTATTTTTATTTAAAAACCCTTCTGCAGATCCTGAAACTATTTCTCAGGGCTCTAAGGCTGCTAAGGTTGCTACTTCTAAAAATCCTATTCCCTCTGAGAAGGATTCTCGTGCTTTAGGCAGGTGGGATAAAAAGGTATATACTTCTGCTACCCTGTCTGTAAGGGCTTTAAATTGCCAGTTTCATATGTTTAAATATCAGCAATTTCTTTTGTCTGTTTTAAAGCAAAAGCTTGCTTCCCTTCCTGCTTGTGCAGAGGATAAGGAACTTCAGGATGTTTTGCATGCTACTGAACAGGTTAACAAGCATAGCTTACATTGTGGTTTTGATGCTTTGGATGCTTCCTGCAGGGCTGCTGCCTCTGGTACTGTGATTAGGAGACATGCCTGGCTTCGTGAACAAACTTTACCTGAACAGGTTAAGGCTAAGTTATTAGATGCCCCTGTTCAACAAGATGTTCTTTTTGGTTCTAAGGCTGAGGAAGTTATTAAAAAGATGGAAGAAAAGGCAAAGTCCATGCAGACTGTAAAGATTTCTTGCAAGTTCAGCCTCCTAGATTTTCCAGGAATTGGCCCTCTAAAAATTGGTCCTTTCCCACGTCTGACAGGCCTCAAAGGGGAAGATATAGGCGCTCCAGAGGTCGTGGTCAAGGCCAGACCTCTTACAGATCTAGACAATGGACTGCTTCTTCACCTAGAAGGGGAGAAGACAGATCCCAATCTCAAAGAAAGCAAACTCAATGACTCTCGGTTGGGCTTCAGGACCCTTCACCTGAGCGCCCCTCACAGAGGAAAACTGTCTCTTTTTAAAGAAATTGGACTCATATTACCCAGGACAGATGGGTATTGGGCGTGATTTTAAAAGGTTACAAGTTCCACTTTCACACTTTGCCAAGGACTCACGGTTGGCCAGATCTGCCAAAACTTCAATGGCCAGAGGCCTTAACTCAAGTGGATGCTCTTCTGGCCATGAGAGCCATAGAGCCTGTTCCACTCTCGGAAATGGGAAAAGGGTTTTATTCAAGGCTGTTTCTGGTTCCCAGAAAACAAAACTCATGGAGACCTATTCTGGACCTTTCTGTGTTAAACACCTTTTTGGAAATTCCAAAGTTCAAGATGCTTTCTCTGCAACAGCTAATTCCAATGCTCTCTCAGGACGCCTGGATGGTGACATTGGACTTAAAGGAAGCCTATTTGCATATCCCTATCAGACAAGAACGCAGGAAATTCCTCAGGTTCAAGGCAGGTTCGAGGCACTTTCAATTCTCTGTTCTGCCCTTTGGTTTATCTACTGCCCAGAGTCTTCACCAAGTGCCTGGCACCAGTAGTGGCTTACTGCAGACTTCAGGGGATCCAGATTTACCCCTATTTGGACGACTGCCTTATTCAGGCAGACAGCAAAGATCTTCTGCTTCAACATCTGGACTTTGTTCAACGTCTTCTCCTACTACTGGGATTCTCAGTGAACATAAAAAAGTCACATTTGATCCCTTCTCAACAGATGGTATTCTTGGGAGCCCTCTTAAATACAACCTTACAAAGGGCCTACCTCACTCCAGAAAAACAAACTCAGCTGGCTTCTACTTTCAACACCTTGGCAACTCTATCTCAGCTCACTGCAAGGAAATTCCTGCAGGCTCTGGGCTACATGGCTTCCTGCATTCTGTTGATTCCAAACGCAAGGCTTCACATGAGAAAGCTTCAATGGTATCTGAAAAGTGTATGGTCACAGCATTACCACGATCTGGATATTCTGATTCCTCTGATTCCCTGCCTCCAGAAGGAGTTCCTCTGGTGGTCCAGGGCATGCACTTTAAACGAAGGAAAACCTTTTCTCCCTCAACCTACTCAAATCCTAACCACGGACGCCTCGGATTATGCTTGGGGAGCACACTTTCTAGATAATTGCCAGCAGGGAACCTGGACAAAGGACCATCTTCACTGGCACATCAATCTGAAGGAAATGTTGGCAGTTCAGAATGCCCTTTTAGCCTTCAAAAACCTTTTACAACCAGGGCCTCTGCTAATTCGACAGACAACACCACGGTCATGTGGTACATCAACAAGCAGGGGTTCTCATTCATACCCCTTTGCAGACTAGCTATGGGTTTATGGGACACAGCTCTAAATTTGAATCTGCATCTCCAGGCTCAATTCATTCCAGGAAACAGAATCTCTTAGCAGACAGCCTGAGCAGAAACATTTCAGATCCTCACGAATGGATGCTAGACACCAACTTGTTCAACAGGATTACTGCAGTTTGGGGATGTCCCCAGATAGATCTGTTTGCATCCCATCTCAATCATCAGCTGCCTCGCTTTTGCACCAGGTCCTTCCACAAAACAGCATGGAGAGTGGATGCCCTGTCCTTCAGCTGGAGAAGCCTTTCAGCATATGCCTTCCCTCCTCTTCCTCTACTGCCTCGGGTACTACTGAAGATAAAGCAGGACAAGCCCAAGTTCCTCATCTTGATTGCTCCAAATTGGCCTCGACAGTTTTGGTATCCAACCTTAAAGCTCCTGTTCGGGCCTCCTTGGATTCTTCCACTGAACCCTTCGCTTCTGTCCCAGCATCAGGGTCAGTTACTACATTCCAATCTCAAGACCCTTTGCTTGGCAGCTTGGCTCTTCAAAGGAATTTGATTTCCTCTAGTCTTCCCAAACAAGTTTTGGATGTTCTTTTGGAAGCTAGACGGCCTAGCACTAGGAAATCCTATGCCTCTAAATGGAAGAGGTTTTCTATTTGGATGCAGGACCGAGGCTCTGATCCTCAGGTTCCTGATCTCTCCTCTATTTTGCTTTACCTTTGAACTTTTATCTAAAGGACTTTCCTTTTCTTCCATTAAGATTCATGCTTCTGCTATCTCTGCATTTCAGTTCTGATCCTCCTGTTTTTCACATCCTTTGGTGAAGCAGTTCTTGAGAGGGGCTAAAATTTGGCCTCCAAGGACCCCTCCTGTCCCTGCCTGGGATCTTAATTATGTTTTAGAAAAACTTACTTTGCCTCCTTTTGAGCCTGCTGCATCTTCAGATATTAAGTTTCTATCCTGGAAGACTGTTCTTTTGTTAGCATTGACCTCTGCCAGAAGGGTCTCAGAGTTGCAAGCTCTCATGGCTGTGGAACCATACCTTATTTTCCATCAGGACAGAGTATCCTTGAGGACCAATCCTACTTTCATGCCTAAGGTGATTTGAAAGTGGCTTTGAATCAGACAATTCACCTTCCTACTTTCTTTCCAAATCCTCAAAATAAAGGGGAAAGGATTTTGCATTCATTGGATGTGCACAGACAGTTACGATTTTACTTGGACAATACTAAAGATTTCAGAAAGTCTAACCAATTGTTTGTTTCCTTTGCCTCCAGTTCTCTTGGAAAACCTATTTCTAAACAAACTATTTCCAAATGGATTGCTTATGGAATCAGATTTTGTTACACTCATCATGGGAAACAGTTTCCAGGGACCATTAGAAGTCATTCTACTAGAGCAGCTGCTACTTCTACAGCATTCCTCAGAGGAGTCCTTACCAAGGATATCTTGGAAGCTGCCACTTGGAGTTCTGTGCATACTTTTTCCAAGCACTACAATCTCCCCTTGTTTTCTAAGTCTAGGGCAGGCTTTGCCTCTGCTGTCTTGCAGGGTATTCTTGCCTCCCCTTCTTCTATCTAAAGCCTCCTCCCCCTCTACACTGCTTTGGGATTCCACCCTACAGTTATGACTGCAACAGTGAAACACGAAGAACATAGTACAGTTGTGTACACCTACCATAAATGTAGATGTTCGAGTGTCTTCACTGTTGCAGTCGGGGTTTCCCTCCCTCCTATCCCCTCTTTCTCTCATATTTGTGGTGTATTTGTGTTTCCTGGTTGGATTCATTTTTGATTTGTTGGGGACTTCTGACATCTAGGGCAAGAAAGGCTGGAGAAGATGGCGTCGGCTGAAGGCTATGTACCAAGGCGTACTGACGTCAGGATACTAGCTTATACAGCCGACGCCGGACCCAGACTTTGGGATTCTGGCCGACCTCGGGCTGCCTGCCGGCAGGAGCACCCTACAGTTATGACTGCAACAGTGAAGACACTTGAACATCCACATTTATGGTAGGTGTACACAACTGTACTTTTTGTCGCCTTGTCGTGCTATTACCTTCATAGGTGCAAATCTAGACACAGTCAACATGTCTGCGAGACTCACAGACCAAAGGATAGCAGACATGCACAAACTGGTCTCCCTCCTTTTCCACAGCAACAGTGTCAAAGTCAGATTAGTCCTAAAAGTACTGGGGATTATGGCGGCTGCTATCCCTCTACTTCTATTAGCCAGATTTCACATGAGAATCCTTCAATGGATGCTCTTCACACAATGGTCGTACCAACAACTTCCGATGTCCCACACCATTGTGATAACGCAAGCATGCAAGAATCATCTTCTTTGGTGGATTTCTTCCCCTCAGCTCTTCCTAGGAAGACCCTTTGTCCCTCCCCCTCCGGTTGCTACTTTGACAACGGACGCCTCCCTGATCGGGTGGGGGGGGGGCATTATCAGGGCAGAACAGTCCAGGGCTTATGGCAACCAGACGAACGCCACTTGCATATAAATGTTCTAGAGATGAGAGCAGTGCTTTTAGCGTTGCAAGCCCTTCAAGACTCTCTTCCCTTGGGAACGATAGCAATTCAGACGGACAACATGTCTGTAGTGTGGTATATCAACAAACAAGGCGGAACCAGGTCCTACCCTCTATGTCGAGAAGCACTCAGACTGTGGCAATGGGCGATTTCTTCTCAGCGGTTTCTGATAGCAGCGCACATCCCCGGAAAGTCCAATCTCATCGCGGACAAATTGAGCAGAGCTATTCTCATGCCTCACGAGTGGTCTCTGAAAAATTCTATCTTGGAGAAAATTTTCCTCAAGTGGGGCCAGCCTTGCTGCGACCTTTTTGCTACTCCCCAAAACAGCAAGTGCAAAGATTACTTCACCCTCTTTCCTCTACCAGGCCAGCCCAGCAGAGACGCTCTAGTCCAAGTTTGGCCCCGGGGACTTCTGTATGCATTCCCTCCCTTCCCACTGATCTCTCAAGTGATACAGAAAGCTATCGCTCAGAAGGCCTCATTGATCCTCATTGCACCTTACTGGCCTCGACAGGTTTGGTTCCCCTTTCTACATCAATTTCTGTTGGAGCAACCCTGGCATCTGGACCTAGTTCCAGATCTTTTGATCCATCAGTCGGGTCAGTTACATCGCTCCCTCCCCTCTCTGAACCTCACTGCTTGGTTCCTCCAATTCCAACCTTAGCCAGGCTTCCTCAAATGTCTCACTCTGTTCGAGATATTTTGATAGCTTCCCATAAATCTTCCACTAGGAAGATTTATCTTAGTAAGTGGAAACGTTTCTCCTATTGGGCTCAAGGAAGGGACATAGATCCTTTCACGGCTCCCATTCAAATAGTCCTTGATTTCCTAGCCGAACTATTCCATGCAGGTTCGTCTCCATCTACTCTTAAGGTTCAATTGGCAACTATATCTAACTTTCATGTGGGCATCTCAGATTCTGCCATCATGTCTCACAAGCTTTGCAAAGCTTTCTTGAAGGGAGTTTTTCTTCTTAAGCCTCCTATAAGAAATCCTCCTCCTTCTTGGGACCTTAATTTAGTTCTCGTATCTTTGATTCTCCCCCCTTTTGAACCTGCAGCTTCCTGTTCAATGAAATTGCTATCCTGGAAGACCCTTTTTCTGATAGCCATTACTTCGGCTAGAAGAGTCTCAGAGCTTCATGCACTCTGCAGTCGACCACCTTATCTTTTGTTTCATAAGGATAGGGTTTCCTTGCGGACCAATCCATCCTTTTTACCTAAAGTAGCCTCTGCGGCAAATCTAAATCAAAACATTGATCTCCCTGTGTTTTTTCCTAACTATTCTAACAGTTCTGAACAAAAATTACATTGGCTAGATGTTCGACAATTAAGGTATTATTTGGATAGGACCAAACAGATCAGGAAAACTGACCAGTTGTTTGTCTCTTATGCAGAAGGCAGAAAGGGCCTTCCAGTTTCAAAGGTATCACTCTCCAGATGGCTTACATCCTTGATTTCCTTTGTGTATGAGATTAGACACCAAAAGTTGCCTAACAGACCTAAGGCTCATTCAACTAGAGCTTTGGCTACTTCTATAGCTTTCCAAGACAGGCTGCCTATTGATACGATTTGTGCAGCAGCTACATGGGCTACTCCTCACACTTTCATTTCTCATTATAAGTTGGATTTAGCTTCTAGACATAGAGCTAACTTTGGTTCCACTGTTCTCAAGAGTCTGTTCCGATAGGCCACCCGGGACAAGGTGCTAGGACGGTCCCATCCAGCAAGAATGAAGGCGAGATGGACAACTTAACATATAGAAGTTATGTTCTTACCATAACGTTCCATGTTAGTTGTCTTCTTCTCGCCTTCTTTCTTGCATCCCACCCTCCTTCCCCCTAGCCTGGACAGACCTAGAGGAGTTTGATTGTGACCTTTCTTCCTACCACCTCTATTGTATATATGTATATGCTATACTATGTATATATTCCTTCATCAGGTGTCAGGTCACCTTCTTCCTTTCTTTTTATAGAGGTGGGTTTTCCCTTTTCCAGTAGTTCTGGAATTATTATTGGCTGGGCCTAGCTTACAAACGAGATCTGAGATAATACCGCCTAGCATTGTGGGATATAAGGGGAGCCTCGAGCCGGTGGAACCAACTCTCGAGCTTTTAGAGTGGCAGTGGGCCGAGGTCAGCTCCGAACCCATCCAGCAAGAAAGAAGGCGAGAAGAAGACAACTAACATGGAACGTTATGGTAAGAACATAACTTCTATTTTTAGCTTCTAGTGTCAATCCAGTGGAGT
>NC_056735.1:1652027663-1652185163 GCF_019279795.1 Protopterus annectens | reverse complement strand
TAAGGTTAGTTTACTGTGCCTCTGTCTAGTAGGGACACAGAAGAGATCCCAGGGGTAAACCTATGATCTCCCATCCACTCGTCAAGATTTCTCTTGAAGAGGGTCATTGAGGGGCTCTGCCTAACATGGATTGGGATTTTGTTCTAGAGTGAGGGGAGCCTCTGGGATATGAATCTGTCCCTCCAGCATGTCCTATTTCTTTCTGTGCTGAGGTTTAAGTCCCTGGAGCGTGCAGCTCTAAGGGATTTGGATTTCCTGATGTGGAGCATGTCCATTAATTCTGGGTTGGACATGGCTTTATACGTCAGGCACAGATCGCCTCTGAGTAGGCGGTAAGCAACCAAGTAGAGCTGGAGTTTCTTTAGCCTAACTGCGTAGGGCATCTGTTTGAGTCCCTTGATCCTCTTGGTGAGGTACTTTTGGGGTCTTTCCAGCTTCTACAGGTGTTGGGTAAGGTACATCCCAAATGGGGCATTGTATTCAATTATGGGCCTGATGAGTAGAGGGGCACAATGACCCCTCTTGATCTAGATGTGAACCCTTTTGTGATAAGGTGGGCTATATAGAAGGTCTTTCTAACAACTTTGGCAACATGATTGTCAAAGGAGAGATTGAGATCTACTTGGGTCCCCAAATCCCTAATTACTTCTTCTGTACTTAATAGATTACCACCTATGTGGTAATTTGTGGGCACGTTGTTTCTCCCAAAGGGGATGACTATGCACTTTTTGGCATTTCGCTTTAGGCCATGGCTCTGGCACCAGTTATCCGTGTGAGACCCTTTTGGAGGATGCTTGTGTCAGTCGGCGAGTCGATTATGGCACCCAGTTTGCAGTCATCTGCGAACTTGGTCAGCCATAGTCCTCCCGTGTTAGCCTGTACCGCAGAGAAATATATACCAAACAAGAGAAGTCCCAGGACTGAGCCTTGTGGGACACCACTTGTAATTGGTTTAGAGTCTGACATGGCACCTGCAATTCTGACCATGTGGGTTCTATCCCTAAGCCAGTTTGCAACCCATCTTGTGACATAGGGGTTGATATTTAAGCTGGTGAGCTTATTTATGGTGCCCGAGTGGGGTATTGTGTCGAAGGCTTTTGCGAGGTCTGGGTAGGCTGTGTGGATTACCTTCCCTTCTTCTATGGCCTTGGTGACTGTTTCAAAGCAGTCGACCAGGTTCAAGAGGCAAGATCTGCCCTTAACAAAGCCGAACTGGGTAGGATCCAGTGTTTGGAGGTTCCCAATGTCTTTGTTTGAGTTCCGTGATGATACGCTCCATAGCTTTGCAGACCAGGCTAGTCAGGCTTATAGGGCAATAGTTTCTGGGGTCTGTTGTGGCACCACTTTTGTGGAGTGGGACCACTGTTGCTGTACGCCATTCCTTGGGTACATATCCTGTAGTAAGGCTGAGATTGAACAGTGACTTTATGTGAGGGTTCAGTTCTTCTTGGAGCTTGTGTAAGACGCAGCCCAGGACACCGTCCGGTCCAGTTCCATTGATGCTGTGTTTTTTGCTTTGGAGAGGGCAGCTCTCACCTGTACATCTGTGATGTCAGGGAGGCTACACTCTGTTGGGATAGACATTTGCTCTTTTGGGGGGGAGGGGGGGGAGAAGTTTGCACTGAACCTGTCTGCCAGGATGTTGGCAATGTCTGTGGGTTCAATGTATTTTTTGTCATTTTGCACTAACTCAGAGCATATCTGGGAGTTGCCACCCAAGTTCTTTTTCTTTCAAAACAAGTTTATTGTTTTAACATATAAGAGAAATATCCTAACAATTTTATACAAATAATTAAAAATAGGTATTATTATAATATTCAACAAAACAACTAAAGTATTTACAAAGACATCCACTACAATCAGATCAATTAAACTAAAATACTGTGCTATTGAAATTAGAATTTTTTTAACAAATTTTGTAAATTATCCCATACAATAAAATGTGATGTTTTTCTAGTTGTTCTCATTCTAATTGTGCTTATTTCCATATGACACATTATATTCATAACATTTTTAAATTCATTGAACGAAGGAGGTGTATCTGAAATCCAATTTCTAGTTATTATTTTCCTAGCCACTGCTAGGATAGACCATAACAAGGGAAGCTTAATCTTTTAACACATTGAGGTACAGGTGTGTTGAATAATATAAGAGACTTAGAAATAATGAAATTATCTGTAAAAGAGCCTGCAAAAATTCATTAATTGACTTCCAGTATTCTTTCAACTTCATACAGTCATAAAACATATGAGCCCAGTCAGCATTAATTTCAACATTACATCTCTTACATAGATTATCTTTATTATTAATTTTATTCATCATCAAAGGTGTATAAAAAGATCTATGTAAAAATTTCCATGTATAAAGTCTCCAGACAATGGAAGATGTAGTTCTATAAGCAGATTCCAATATATATTGTTTATCTTGTTGAGTTGGTGGGTCCCCATTAATAGAGGTGAAATAATTCCAGTATGAATCTACATTGTAAAAAGTTTCTTGTCTGATAATTTTATGTATATATGAAAGTTTACCTTTATCAGAAACTTTATGCTGTAAATTTATTATCAAGTAATCAATCAGTTTTGGAATAGAATCTTTAACTGTTATAGACATTAGATCTATTCTATCAGTGAGATGTTGTCTAAAGATCTGAACCTCTAACCAGCAAGTTTCTCTTAGATCAAATTCTTGTTTTAAGAAATCTAGATTTTTAACTTTATTATCAGATATCAGCTGATACCAGTACTTTAGATTATTATCTATAGCTAAATGAGCTCCTTCAGAAGTAGATGACATAAGCATACCCTGAGTATAAATTATAGGGAATACAATAAAATTCCATTCCCTATACTTAGGGTGCATGAATATAAAGTTACGATAACTAATAATAATATTTAATGGGTAACAGACCATATGTTTAGGTGTAATAGGTGAAGTACAAAATTCCTTTAGCAACCACAACATGGAGTTATTTATAATCATATTTTATGTGTTAAGGAGATTTTCATGAAGTGCATACTAATTAGCTCCCAATAATCTTTCCATTTTGACATATGACCGATCTATTAATAAAGTAATAACTTTTATAATAGAAGAGATAATATATAAATTAAAGTCTGGAAAAGAAATACCCCTTGAGACCAGCTATTAGTATGTTTCTTTAATGCAATCCTAGGTCTATTAGGTGCCCATAAGACATTTAACATTAGTGTATTCAGTTTCTTGATAGTTATTTTTGTAGGTGAAAGTATTATTGATTGTATTAAGTATAAAATCTTGGGGAATATTATCATTTTAATAATTGTAAGTCTCTCCTCCATAGTAAAAAACATATTATTCCAGGTATTAAAAAGATTTTGTATATTAAGAAAACAGGTATTATAGTTATTATATATAATAGAGTTAATATCTTTAGATAGTATTATACCTAAATAAGTTATCTGACCTGAGTTGGGTACATATTTAGTAAAATCACTAATGAGAGTATTTCTTCGTGTATATATAGGTAGTATTTTAGTTTTTTCTTCATTGAATATTAAACCAGAAATACTTTTAAAGTTCATCATTTTATCAAATAAAGACTGCATAGAAGAATTAGATCCTGCTGATGTAATTAGAACATAATCTGCAAAAAGTTGAATTTTTGATGTTGTATTTTCTTCTATTTCAAAACCCTCTATGTCAGTACTGTTTCTAATCAAATTAGCCCAAGGCTCCATTACTAAAGTGAATAATAGTGGAGAAAGTGGACATCCTTGCTTTGTACCTTTAAGAATGGGTATTTTTTGTGAAACATATGTTCCTACCTTAATATAAGCCAGCGTTCCTTTGTATAAATGCTCAATTAAATTTACAAATGCATCAGAGAAATTTGTGCATTTCAGTAAGGTAAACAGATAGTCCCAACTTACTGAATCAAATGCTGAACGTATATCAAGACTAATAAGTGTTAAATCTTTCTTTTTCCTATTTGCAAAATCAATTAATGTTAAAGTTCTTCTTATATTATCAAAAGTATTTCTATTTACAATGAAGCCAGTCTGATCTATGTCTATAATGCCGGGATAATTGTCTTCAATCTATCAGCAAAATACTCATAAACATTTTATAATCAACATTAAGTAATGAGATGGGTCGATATGAAGAACATCTAGTTGGATCTTTATTAGGTTTTAAAATTGGTGAAATAAATGTATATTGCCAAGATGGGGGTTATTAACTCAGTTTGGGCCAGAATAAAAACCTTATGTATTAATGAATATGTAGTTTTAGAAAGGATTTTATATATCTCTGGTATAATACCATCATTACCCGGTGCTTTGTTTGATTTAAGCTTATTTATTTGTGTAATAACTTCTGTATATGAAATACTCTTGTCCAATAGTTTAATCTGTTGTTTATTAAGCTTTTTATTCATGTTTGTGGTTATAAACTCCTTTATTTTATCTTTAGGTTCCATGTTAATGTTGTTATGGTTAATCTTGTGAAAGTGATTTCTAAATTAGTCCAGTATTTCTGGTATACTAGAAACATTCTTCTTTTTCCTTAGAGAAAAGATTTCTTTGATATGGTTTTGTTTATTCAATCTTTTTGTTTTATTTTTGAGTCTATGTAAGTATTTGGGGCTTATTGAATAAGACAAAACTTGTATTTCTCTAAAGTTATTTTAACTTTATGAGTTAGAATTTCTTTGTATTTCTCATTTAGTTTGTTTATTTCTTCAATAACTTTCTTGTCCATAATATTTTCTTTATTATTATGTTTATAAGAGTCCAGTTTACTTTGAATATCTAACAATTCCTTATCCCAAGATTTCCTTTTGTTATTATACCATCTGATACTTTGTCCATATAGATATGATTTTAAGGCATCCCAAACATAGACAATGGAGACTTCAGGAGTATTATTTATGTCTAGAAAATGTTGTACTTCTGAAAGTATATATTCTTTATAGTCTTTTAGCTGAGTTAAGTATGCTGGTATCCTTTTGATCTGAACATTGAGTATTTTTTATCATGAATTCAAAAACAATTGAGTTATGATCAGATATAGGACATGAAATGATTTTGGAATTAATTAAATCTGTTACCATCTGGTTAGAAATAAAGACCCTATCTATTTTTGAATAAGTTTTGTATCTGTTAGAAAAAAGGTGTATGGTAATGATTTTGACTCTTTCTGATTATTAATATCATTCAAATGATAAGAATTAGCAAAATCATTTAAATGTTTTGCATTAGATGTAATTCTTCTTTTCTTTATAGTGGTAGTATCACTTTCATGTAGTATACAATTAAAATCACCAGCTAAAATAATATCCCTATAGAGAATGATATGATCTTATCAATATGATGTTTCACTGTATTAATACCAATTCCAGGTATCCAATATACATTAATTAAAGTGTAAGTCTTCCCATTAATTTGTATTGTAACCATACAAAACATTCCTTTGTCATCCTGATAAGACTTAATGGTTTTAGGAATGGGTATACTTTTATTCCATAAAATAGCCACTCCACTTTTTTTCTGAGTGTGCTCTGAACTAACCAATACTGTATACTTATTAGTGGCTAGTTTATCAATATCTTTTTTTCAAGAGATGGGTTTCTTGCAGGAAGACTAGATTGGCCTTGTGTAGATTAATGTATCTTATTAGGCTTGCCCTTTTACACGGATTATTCAATCCATTAATGTTTAAAGAAATTCCTTTTAAAGATGTCATTTGGCATTTTTAAAACTCAAGAATCTTATGATCGAAATAACAAATAACAAGATAAATAATGTTACATCTCCGCCACCCAAGTTCTTGACATAACTAGAGAAGGCCTTGTGATTATCTTTAGCGTCTTGTGCAGTTTTTCTTTGGAAGCTGGCCTTAGATGATTTTATGAGGGATCGTAGTTTCTTGCTATATATATATATATATATATATATATATATATAATGTGTGTGTATATGTATGTGTGTGTATATATATATATATATAGACACACACAAATATATTTTTATATATATATATATATATATATATCTATATATATATATAGAGAGAGAGAGAGCTATATATATATATATATATATATATATATATTTATATACAGATATATTCATATATGTATGTATATATGTGTTAGTAGACTGAGGCACAACTAAGGGCCACAACCAAGTTACCATTGTGCAGCTGAAGCAAATTTCGAGTGTTGAGAGATGTGTAAGTGCTTACATTCACAATTGTTTTCAGCCTCCTTTATGATCAACAATTTCAAAACACAACTTGGCAACTGGAGATGAATAAAACAACTTTATTATAAATCACTAAACAGAAGTACCACTTTGAGATTTTCTGAACCACAATGATGTCCTTCAAGGATGCATCTGCAGTCCTTACAAATGGGTTGTCCTGTCATCAGGCAGCCCTTCGGTCGGTCGGCCGGATTCCAAAGTCTGGGTCTGGCCTCGGCTGGTGTCGCACTTCACCCGACGTCATAGCTGCAGTTCTTCGGGTATAAAGGCATCAGTCAACGCCATTTTCCTCAGTCTTTCTTGCCGCGTGGCAAGCGCAGAAGCTGTTCGCAAGTGCCGGTCGGTCAGAACCAGAGATTACTACTACAAGTACCAAGACTTCTAAAAGCTAAGTACCCGTTGGGGACTCTTTCTTGCCTCAGCCGATGTCAGAAAAAGTGAATAACTGTTTAACTTGTGGGAAACAAATACCTCATAAAGATTTCCACTCTTACTGCTTACCTTGCTTAGGCCCAGACCACGACGTAGCAGCTTGTCTAGCCTGTGCTTCTTTCAACCGACGGACGCTTAGACGTCGGTGAATTTGCTGAAGACTTTTCGGCTCGCTTTTGCTTACATTATGCCGTCGGATACTCCGACTACGCAAATTTCTAAAAAGCGCAAGGAAAAGGACCGACACTCGCGGTTCGCGGTTTCGGCCGAAACCGCTGTTAAGCCAACCGCGAGTGTCTCGGTTTCGGCTGAAACCGAGTCCATGGTTCTTCCTTCGGCTGAAAGCTTGCCACTTACCGAGGCCTCATCCAGCTTGGCTGATTCTGCTACTGAAATCCCACCTGCTCTTGCAGGTTCACAGGATTTATCTGATACTATCCCTTTGGATATTTCTTCCCCTGCACATGGAGCTGCTAGGCCTCCTGCATCCATGTCGATTAAGGCCTTTGCCAGGGCTAAAGCAGCAAAAACTACCAAAACTGTGCCTGCTAAGACCCCCTCTCACAGGCCTAGCTCTAGTTCACAAATGCTTAGTCTAACAGAGGATCTCATTTCCTTGATCCGGGGATCCCAACCACATCCAGACAGGGCCTCTCACCAACCTCCAGAGAAGAGGACTAGAGTAGAGCCCCCTGAGCCAGATGTTCTTCATCTCACATTGCTGCAGTCATAACCTGTGGGTAGTCCGCTGTCCTCGGTCGGCCCGAATACCAAAGTGTTAGGCTGGCGTCGGTCATGGTCGCTTAGATCTGACGTCAGTACGCCGTGGTACTAAAGCGCATGACCGACGTCATATCCTCAGTCTTTCTTGCCGCATGGTCCGAAGCAGAAGCAGCGTTTGCGAGTGCCGTTCGGCGTCCTGAAATTTTCGTATTCTGAGTTTCAGGCCGAAGACCAAGTTGGGCTAAGTACCCCGTTGGGGAATATTATTGTCTTTTCTTGCCTCAGTTAATTCCGGATGTCAGAAAAAGGGAATAATTGTATTTCTTGTGGGAAACAGATACCTCATAGGGATTACCACTCTCTCAGTATTCCTTGTTTGGGGCCTGAGCACGATGTAGTCGGGTGTCGCTTTTGTGCTAAATTTAATAAGTGCACCATTAAACGTAGGTTAGATTGTGCTAGGCTTGTCTCCGGTAAGCGGTGTAATTACAATATGCCGTCGGATCCTCCGCCCGCTACCGCGAAGAAGCGTAAAGAGAAATCGCAGAAATCCAAGCAGGATGAGTCGTCCGTTCCGGACGCCGGTTCTTTAGAAACCACGGTGGAGTCTGTGGATCCGGCCGAGGTTTCAGTTGAGTCTCAGGGGGAACCTTTAGTTTTGCAAGATGTGGCCTCTCAGGAGTCAGGTCAGGCTGAGGGGGCCTCTCAGGTTGCTGTGCTCTTTTCTTTGCATAAGGTGGTTAGGCCTTCTCCCTCTGTCTCTAAGGTACCTTCAAAGGCCAGGCCTGGTTTGTCTTCCTCTGGCGTCAGTCCTAGTTCTGCAGGTTCTGTGCCTAAAAAACACATGCTTAAAATGACAGAAGATTTAATTACCTTGATTAGAGGTTCTATGCCCCCTCCAGATAAGAGGCCTAGGGTGGAGCCAGAGGTGGAAGGATTGGAACATTCTTCAGATTATTCAGAGTCTTCGGCTGAAGACATTCAGGATTTTCCCCCTTATTCTGATTCTGACGCAGAGGATTCTAGTCCCTCTGCTTCCCCTCCAGAGGATTTTTCTTTTTCAGAAACCCTGCATTCTATGAGGGAGCATTTTAAATGGGAAGGTCAGGATTTCTCAGATTCCCGAAAGAGGCTTAGGGAATTCTTGTTTTTACCACAACATAGGCCCTTGGCTATACCTCCGGTTTTAGATGTTGTACAGGATGTTTTCTCTGAGGCTTCACTTAATCCAGACTCTTTGCCTCCTGCCCCAGTTAAGCCAGACAGGTATTACAGGGTGCCAGAGGCTCATAAATATTTGTATAAGAGCCCTAGGGCGGACGCTGAAACTATTAGCCAGGGACCTAAGGGTGTCAGGGCTTCTGTTGTAAAGAATCCAGTTCCTATGGATAAGCACTCTAGAGCTCTGGATAGGTGGGGTAAAAAAGTGTATACCTCTTCCACTCTTGCAATGAGGGCTTTAAATTGCCAGTTTCATATGCTGAAATACCAGAATTTTCTTCTTAGTCAATTGAAATCTAAGGTGGATGCTTTAGCAAAGGGCATAGAGTGTAAAGAATTACAGGATTTGGTTCATGCCTCTGATCAGGTGGGTAAGCATTCGTTGCAGTGTGGTTTTGATGCTTTGCAGGCCTCTTCTAGGGTGGCTGCCACTGGATCAGTTATTCGTAGGCATGCTTGGCTTAAGGATCAGAACTTGTCAGAGCATGTTAAAGCTCGAATTCTGGATGCTCCCCTTCAGTCTGAAGTTTTGTTTGGTTCTCCTGTGGAGTCAGTCTTGAAGAAAATGGAGGACAAAGCTAAGTCTATGCAGACTGTTAAAGATTTCTTACAAGTGCAGCCCCCTAAGTTTAGCAGAAATTGGCCTACTAAGGGATGGGCTTACCCTTCTTCTGATTTACAGTCTAGGGGCAGATCTAGACGTGGTAGGGGCAGAGCTCATGCACAGGGTTCTTTTAGGCCTAGGGCGGAGTTCCCCTGCGCAGTCTGCTGGTGAGGGCAGGGGCCAGTCCTTTCGTAAACAGACCCAATGACCTGCATCTTCAGCTGCCCGATCCTTCTTGTCTGGCAGCTCCTCTAGGGGGAAAGTTGGCACTTTTCAGGCAAAATTGGCTTTTAGTCACCCAGGACAAATGGGTGTTGGACATTATAAACTGAGGCTACAAGTTTTATTTCCACACATTGCCCCCTTTCAATGGCATGCCAGACGTTCCTCCTCAGCAAAAGGCAGAGGCTCACAAACAGATTTCTTTACTTCTTCAAATGGGAGCTATCCAGCAGGTTCCTCCATTAGAGGTGGGCCTAGGATTTTATTCTCGCCTGTTTCTTGTACCAAAGACGGGAGACACTTGGAGGCCAATTCTGGATTTGTCTATTCTCAACACATACCTGGACATTCCAAAATTCAAAATGTTGACTTTGCAACAACTTCTACCTATGCTAGGCAAAGATCACTGGATGGTAACTCTGGATCTCAAGGAGGCTTACCTTCATATTCCTATCAGGCCAAGCTGTAGGAGATTCCTGCGTTTTCGGGCTGGGACTTTACATTATCAGTTCTCTGCATTGCCCTTTGGCTTATCTACTGTGCCCAGGGTATTCACAAAGGTTCTGGCTCTGGTGATAGCCTTCTTCAGGTTAAGAGGAATACAAATTTATCCTTACTTGGACGATTGCCTGATTCTTGCTCAAGACAAAGACAAGCTACTTCACCATCTTCAGTATGTTATGGCAGTGTTAAGGTGCCTAGGGTATTCTGTGAACGAAATAAAGTCCAGTCTAGTACCCTCTCAGGACATGTGCTTTCTGGGTGTGAGACTGAATACAGCCTCTCAGATGGCGTTTTTGACCCCGGACAAGCAAAGAAATCTTTCCCTTTACTTCCAACAATTGTCTCACCTGTCCAGGCTGACTGCAAGGACAGTCCTTCAAGCCTTGGCCTTCATGGCATCTTGTATTCTGGTGCTTCCCAGTGCCAAACTGCATATGAGGAAGTTACAATGGTATCTCAAGAGTGTATGGACTCAACACTGCCACGATTTGGACACTGTCATTCAGATAATACCTTGCATTCAAAAGGAATTTTTGTGGTGGGCTCAGGAATGTCACCTAAACAAGGGACTCTCTGTGACCCGACCAGAGGCGAGTCAGATCTTAACGACAGATGCCTCGGACAAGGCTTGGGAGCACACCTCAATGGAAAATGGGTTCAAGACACGTGGCCTGCCAGACTTCAACATTTGCATATCAACATGAAGGAGATGTTAGCAGTCCAATTTGCATTGATGGCCTTCAAGGATCTACTACACCCAGGACAATTGTTGATTCAAACAGACAACACAACTGTCATGTGGTACATCAACAAGCAAGGGGGAACCCATTCGTACCCACTTTGCAGGCAAGCTATGATTTTGTGGGAGACGGCTCTCAGTTTGCACCTCACTCTTCAAGCAAGGTTTCTGCCAGGAGCACAGAACTCCTTAGCGGATGTTTTGAGCAGACAGATGGTGGATCCCCACGAGTGGAAACTGGATCCTCATGTATTTCGACAGTTGACAGTGATTTGGGGGACTCCAGACATAGATCTGTTCGCTTCTCCACTAAATTTCCAGCTGCCAATGTTTTGCACAAAGATGTTTCATCCAAAAGCTTGGAAAGTGGATGCTCTATCATTCAGTTGGAACAATCTTCACGTCTACGCCTTTCCTCCTCTGCCTCTTCTTCCCAAGGTGCTCTTGAAGGTCAGACGGGACAAGCCCTCCATGATTCTTATAGCTCCAGATTGGCCACGTCAGCACTGGTACCCTCTACTGAGGAGTTTAGTACAGGAGCCTCCTTGGCCTTTGCCATCAAGTCCACACCTTTTGTCCCAGGCAGGCAATCATTTCCTCAATGTCAGGATACAGTCCCTGCATCTGACAGCCTGGCATATTCTGTTCTAGACCCTGGAGGTGCAGCTTCCTCAACAAGTTTTGAATGTTATTTTGGAGGCCAGGCGGCCTAGTACAAGGAAGGTTTATGCTGATAAATGGAGGAGATTTTTTCTTTGGAGCAAAGCAAAGTGCTTTGATGTTTCAGTACCTAATTTGAGTGTTTCACTTCAGTATCTTACAGAACTATTAGACAAAGGTTTGTCTTTCTCCTCTGTAAAAGTTCATGCTGCAGCCATTTCTGCTCACTATGACTGTGACCCACCTTTATTCTCTCATCCTTTGTTCAAGCAATTTCTTAGAGGGGCAAAGAACATAAGACCCCCACGTAGAGCTCCTACTCCTTCTTGGGATCTCAGTTTTGTGTTGGAGAAACTCACTTTACCTCCTTTTGAACCTGCAGCTACAGCTGAGTTGAAGTTTTTGTCTTTGAAGACAGCTTTTTTGTTGGCCGTTACGTCTGCTAGAAGGGTATCTGAATTACAGGCTCTAATGGCAGTTGAACCTTTCCTAATATTTCATAAGGACAGGGTCTCTTTGCGTACTAACCCTACCTTCATGCCTAAAGTGGTCTCAAATGTGGCCTTGAACCAGTCTATTCATCTGCCTACTTTTTATGCTGATCCCCAAAATAAAGGGGAAAAGATTTTGCATTCTTTGGATATTCACAGACAGTTGCGTTATTATTTGAGCAGAACTAAAGGGTTCAGGCAGTCTCAACAGTTGTTTGTTTCTTTTGCTTTGGGTACTCAGGGGAAACCTGTTTCTAAACAAACTATTTCTAAGTGGATTGGTCATTGTATTGCTTATTGTTATTCTCATCATGGTAAGGAGATTCCGGCTGGAATCAGACCTCATTCCACTAGGGCTACTGCCACTTCTACTGCTTTTCTGAGTGGCGTAGCTACTAAAGATATTTTGGAGGCAGCTACTTGGAGTTCAGTGCACACTTTTTCTAAACATTATCATCTCCCTCTTTATTCCAAATCTAGGGCTGGGTTTGCCACTGCAGATTTGCAGGGCATGTTAGCAGCTCCCAATGCTTTATGATTTTGCCAACCTCCCTTTCCCTTTGCTTTGGGATTCTACCCACAGGTTATGACTGCAGCAATGTGAGATGAAGAACATAGTACAGTTTTGTACCTACCATAAATGTAGATGTTCGAAGATCCACATTGCTGCAGTCCAATTTTCCCTCCCTCCTTCCCCACTGTAGTTTGAGGTGGTTGTGTGGTTTGGGTTGTAGATATGGTTTGTACATGGGTGGTTGGATGTTTTTTGGCTATGGCCTTTCTTTTTAGGGCCTTCTGACATCTGGGGCAAGAAAGACTGAGGATATGACGTCGGTCATGCGCTTTAGTACCACGGCGTACTGACGTCAGATCTAAGCGACCATGACCGACACCAGCCTAACACTTTGGTATTCGGGCCGACCGAGGACAGCGGACTACCCACAGGTTATGACTGCAGCAATGTGGATCTTCGAACATCTACATTTATGGTAGGTACAAAACTGTACTTTTCTTCAGATGGCTCCTCTGATGAATCAGATAATTCAAACCCTGCAGAGGGCCCTTTTTCTCCTTATGAGGACTCTGATGCAGAAGAGTCCATTCCTTCTGCCTCTCCGCCTGAGGAATTTTCTTTTGGGGAAACCATGCATGCTATGAGGGAACAATTTCAATGGCAGGGCCAGGATTTTTCAGACTCTAGGAAAAGGCTTAGAACCTTTTTGCATTTGCCACAGCATAGGCCTTTAGCCATTCCTCCAGTACTTACTGTTATGGATGATGCTTTTAATGATGCTTGTACTGCTCCTGATTCTCTTCCTCCGGCCCCTGCTAAGCCCGATAGGTACTACAGGGTTCCGGACACACATTATCATTTGTATAAGGCCCCTTTTGCAGATCCCGAAACTATCTCCCAGGGACCCAAGGCTGTAGCAGCTACCTCTACCAAAAAACCCCTCCCCTCTGAAAGGGAATCTGGGGCCTTAGAGAGATGGGGTAAAAAAGTTTACACTTCTGCTACTCTTTCAGCTAGGGCCTTGAACTGTCAATTCCACATGATTCAGTATCAGGAATTTGTTAGACCAGTTAACTAAAAAACTGTCCTCGGATGAACCATTAGACAAAAAAATCTGTACAGAAAATGGTACATAACATTCAGCAGGTCAGTAATCATTCCTTAAAATGCGGCTATGATGCACTGGAGGCTTCCTTTAAATCAGCCATGACTGGCACAGTGATCAGAAGACATGCATGGTTAAAAGAGCAGTCATTACCAGACCATGTTAAATCAAAGCTCCTAGATGCTCCCATGGATAAGCTCAATTTGTTTGGCTCCCCTGCACAGCAGGTGCTGAAGAAGGTGGTAGAGAAAGCAAAATCAGTCCAGACAGTCAAGGATTTCTTGCAGGTCCAGCCTCCAAGGTTTAGCAGGAACTGGCCTTCCAAGAATTGGTCCTTTCCAGACACCTCCAGAGCTCTGAGAGGCAGGAATAGGCGCTCGAGGCAGGGGTCAATCCAGAGGTGCCTACAGGGGACGTCAGTGGCAGGCTAACAACCAGCGAGATACAGCCACAGATCTAGCCACCACCACTTCCACAGGACAATCACAGTGACTTTGCTCTGGCACCGCCTACCAGGGAACAACTAGAGGCACCCTTAGGCGGGAAGCTAGCCTTATTTTCAGTAAACTGGCATTACATCACAAGAGACAAATGGATTTTACAGACAATAGACCGATGTTACAGGTTTCACTTCCATACTCTACCAAGGAAGAGAGGAATGCCAAACCTACCTCCAAATCAGAAGACAGAAGCTCTACAACAAATAAGTCACTTACTAAGGATGAGAGCTGTAGAAAGGGTACCATCTATGGAACAAGGGCAAGGATTTTACTCCAGACTCTTCCTGGTACCAAGAAAAGAAAACCAATGGAGACCTATTCTCGACCTGTCCACTTTAAACACATACCTCATTGTTCCAAAATTCAAAATGCTGACCCTACAGCAGCTTCTTCCCATGCTGGGCAAGGAGTCTTGGCTGGTAACTCTCTCTCTCTCTATATATATATATATATATATATATATATATATATATATATATATAATGTATGTGTGTGTATATATATGTATGTGTGTATATATATATATATATATATATATATACGTATGTGTATATATATATATATATATATATATATATATATATATATGTAGATGTGTGTGTGTGTGTGTGTGTGTTTGTGTGTGTATATATATATATATATATATATATATATATATAGACACACAAATATATTTATATATATATATATATATATATATATATATATATATATATATATATAGAGAGAGAGAGAGAGAGAGCTATAGATATATATACAGATATATTCATATATGTATGTATATATGTGTTGGTAGACTGAGGCACAACTAAGGGCCACAACCAAGTTACCATTGTGCAGCTGAAGCAAATTTCGAGTGTTGAGAGATGTGTAAGTGCTTACATTCACAATTATTTTCAGCCTCCTTTATGATCAACAATTTCAAAACACAACTTGGCAACTGGAGATGAATAAAACAACTTTATTATAAATCACTAAACAGAAGTACCACTTTGAGATTTTCTGAACCACAATGATGTCCTTCAAGGATGCATCTGCAGTCCTTACAAATGGGTTGTCCTGTCGTCAGGCAGCCCTTCGGTCGGCCGGATTCCAAAGTCTGGGTCTGGCCTCGGCTGGTGTCGCACTTCACCCGACGTCATAGCTGCAGTTCTTTGGGTATAAAGGCATCAGCCAACGCCATTTTCCTCAGTCTTTCTTGCCGCGTGGCGCCCGAAGCAGAAGCTGTTCGCAAGTGCCGGTCGGTCAGAACCAGAGATTACTACTACAAGTACCGAAGACTTCTAAAAGCTAAGTACCCCGTTGGGGACTCTTTCTTGCCTCAGCCGATGTCAGAAAAAGTGAATAACTGTTTAACTTGTGGGAAACAAATACGTCATAAAGATTTCCACTCTTACTGCTTACCTTGCTTAGGCCCAGACCACAACGTAGCAGCTTGTCTAGCCTGTGCTTCTTTCAACCGACGGACGCTTAGACGTCGGTCGGAATTTGCTGAAGAGTTTTTCGGCTCCGCTTTTGCTTACATTATGCCGTCGGATACTCCGACTACGCAAATTTCTAAAAAGCGCAAGGAAAAGGACCGACACTCGCGGTCCGCGGTTTCGGCCGAAACCGCGGTTAAGCCAACCACGAGTGTCTCGGTTTCGGCTGAAACCGAGTCCATGGTTCTTCCTTCGGCCGAAAGCTTGCCACTTACCGAGGCCTCATCCAGCTTGGCTGAATCTGCTACTGAAATCCCACCTGCTCTTGTAGGTTCACAGGATTTATCTGATACTATCCCTTTGGATATTTCTTTCCCTGCACGTGGAGCTGCTAGGCCTCCTGCATCCATGTCGATTAAGGCCTTTGCCAGGGCTAAAGCAGCAAAAACTACCAAAACTGTGCCTGCTAAGACCCCCTCTCACAGGCCTAGCTCTAGTTCACAAATGCTTAGTCTAGCAGAGGATCTCATTTCCTTGATCCGGGGATCCCAACCACATCCAGACAGGGCCTCTCACCCACCTCCAGAGAAGAGGACTAGAGTAGAGCCCCCTGAGCCAGTTTCTTCAGATGGCTCCTCTGATGAATCAGATAATTCAAACCCTCCAGAGGGCCCTTTTTCTCCTTATGAGGACTCTGATGCAGAAGAGTCCATTCCTTCTGCCTCTCCGCCTGAGTAATTTTCTTTTGGGGAAACCTTGCATGCTATGAGGGAACAATTTCAATGGCAGGGCCAGGATTTTTCAGACTCTAGGAAAAGGCTTGGAACCTTTTTGCATTTGCCACAGCATAGGCCTTTAGCCATTCCTCCAGTACTTACTGTTGTGGATGATGCTTTTAATGATGCTTGTACTGCTCCTGATTCTCTTCCTCCGGCCCCTGCTAAGCCCGATAGGTACTACAGGGTTCCGGACACACATTATCATTTGTATAAGGCCCCTTTTGCAGATCCCGAAACTATCTCCCAGGGACCCAAGGCTGTAGCAGCTACCTCTATCAAAAACCCCCTCCCCTCTTTCAGCTAGGGCCTTGAACTGTCAATTCCACATGATTCAGTATCAGGAATTTGTTAGACCAGTTAACTAAAAAACTGTCCTCTGATGAACCATTAGACAAAAAAATCTGTACAGAAAATGGTACATAACATTCAGCAGGTCAGTAATCATTCCTTAAAATGCGGCTATGATGCACTGGAGGCTTCCTTTAAATCCGCCATGACTGGCACAGTGATCAGAAGACATGCATGGTTAAAAGTGCAGTCATTACCAGACCATGTTAAATCAAAGCTCCTAGATGCTCCCATGGATAAGCTCAATTTGTTTGGCTCCCCTGCACAGCAGGTGCTGAAGAAGGTGGAAGAGAAAGCAAAATCAGTCCAGACAGTCAAGGATTTCTTGCAGGTCCAGCCTCCAAGGTTTAGCAGGAACTGGCCTTCCAAGAATTGGTCCTTTCCAGACACCTCCAGAGCTCCGAGAGGCAGGAATAGGCGCTCGAGGCAGGGGTCAATCCAGAGGTGCCTACAGGGGACGTCAGTGGCAGGCTAACAACCAGCGAGATACAGCCACAGATCCAGCCACCACCACTTCCACAGGACAATCACAGTGACTTGGCTCTGGCACCGCCTACCAGGGAACAACTAGAGGCACCCTTAGGCGGGAAGCTAGCCTTATTTTCAGTAAACTGGCATTACATCACAGGAGACAAATGGATTTTACAGACAATAGACCGAGGTTACAGGTTTCACTTCCATACTCTACCAAGGAAGAGAGGAATGCCAAACCTACCTCCAAATCAGAAGACAGAAGCTCTACAACAAATAAGTCACTTACTAAGGATGAGAGCTGTAGAAAGGGTACCATCTATGGAACAAGGGCAAGGATTTTACTCCAGACTCTTCCTGGTACCAAGAAAAGAAAACCAATGGAGACCTATTCTCGACCTGTCCACTTTAAACACATACCTCATTGTTCCAAAATTCAAAATGCTGACCCTACAGCAGCTTCTTCCCATGCTGGGCAAGGAGTCTTGGCTGGTAACTCTAGATCTCAAGGAGGCATACCTGCACGTCCCCATACGACCAAATTGCAGAAGATACCTCAGATTTCTTGCAGGATCAGAGCATTATCAATTCTCAGCATTGCCCTTTGGCTTATCTACTGCGCCCAGAGTATTCACGAAATGCCTGGCATCAGTAATTGCTCATTGCAGGCTTCAGGGAATTCAAATTTACCCTTACCTGGACGACTGCCTGTTACATCGGACAACAAAAACAAATTAACAAAAGATTTGCAAAGGGTCATTCATCTACTACAAGCCCTGGGATACACAGTCAATATAAAAAAGTCAAGGCTGATACCATCCCAAAGGATAAGCTTCTTGGGTGCAGATCTGGACACATCAAAACAAATGGCATTCCTGACAGTAGAAAAACAGGAGCAACTCCCTTTCTACTTCATGGCACTAACAAAGCAGAACCAGCTAACAGCAAGAAAAGTCCTGCAAGCTCTCGGTTACATGGCATCCTGCATAATATTGATTCCACATGCCAGACTACATATGAGAAAGTTACAGTGGTACCCAAGGAATTTATGGTCTCAGCACAAGCACAGCCTAGAAACCCAAATTTCAATAATTCCATGCCTGAAGCAAGAATTCCAATGGTGGGCTCAGGCCTGTCAATCAAACAAGGGACTGCCCTTCCACAGCACTCAACCAAGCCAGACCATCACAACAGACGCCTCAGACCTTGGTTGGGGGGCACACATGCTGGACAAGTGCATACAAGGCTTATGGACTCAAGACCAGCTGCACCTACACATAAAAGGAAATGCTGGCAGTAAAACTGGCAATTCAGGCATTCAGACCATTTCTTCGACAGGGTCAACTGCTGATAAGGACGGACAACACCACAGTTATGTGGTACATCAACAAACAGGGAGGCACACATTCATACCCTCTATGCCGGATGGCAATGGACCTCTGGAATGTGGCACTGAGCTTCAACATTCAGTTACAAGCAATTTTTGTGCCAGGAAAAGAAAATATACTAGCAGACATCCTAAGCAGAACTACCACGGATGCCCACGAATGGATGCTGCATCCGGACATCTTCAAAACCATTACAGGGAAATGGGGACTACCAGAAATAGACTTATTTGCATCCCCACACAATCACCAACTGAAAAATTCTGCACAAGGACGTACCACCCACTGGCTTGGAAAGTGGACTCCCTATCTTTCAGTTGGAAAAACCTGACAGCATATGCATTCCCACCTCTTCCTTTGATGCACAAGGTGCTATTGAAGATCAAAGAAGACCGTCCAAGGATCATCCTGATAGCGCCAGACTGGCCAAGGCAACATTGGTACCCATTACTGAGGAGTATGTCTCGGGAACAAATATGGCCTCTGCCCTAGTTCCCTTGCTGTTAACACAGAACAACTTCAAAACCCTGCATCCAAACCTGAAAACACTGCAGCTGGCTGCCTGGAACATTGCATAAGACCAAATAACCCAGATTTATCTCAAAGGGTTAAAGACATTATCTTGGAGGCTCGCAGACCCTCAACAAGAAAAAAATTATTCAGCAAAATGGAAAAGATATCTCATTTGGAGTACTGCAAAAGGAGAGAATGTGTCACTGGTAAACATAGCTAACATCCTGGAATACTTGGCAGCGCTCTTCCACAACGGCCTGTCCTATTCTTCCATTAAGATTCATGCATCAGCTATTTCAGCAGAATACAACTTGGATCCTCCAGTCTTCTCACATCCTCTGCTCAGGCAGTTTCTGAGAGGAATTAAAATGTAAAACCACCTAGGAAGCCACCATTGCCAGCATGGGACTTGAACTTTGTGCTAGAAAAGTTGACACTCCCTCCTTTCGAGCCAGCAGCAACAGCAGAATTACAGTACTTATCATGGAAGACTGCTTTCCTGCTTGCAATCACTTCAGCAAGAAGGGTATCTGAGCTACAGGCATTAATGGCAGTACAGCCCTTCCTGATCTTCCATCAAGATAGTGTCCATGAGAACTAATCCTACTTTTATGCCAAAGGTGGTCTCCAGGGTATCTTTAAATCAAGCTATCCACCTACCTACATTCTTCCCCAACCCACAGAACAGGGGAGAAAGGCTGTTGCATACCTTGGATGTACATAGACAATTACGTTACTACCTGGACAGGACCAAGAGCAATAGAAAAACTGACCAGCTACTGGTAGCATATGCAACAGGAATGGAAGGAAAATCAATTTCCAAACAGACAATCTCTAAGTGGATAGGAAATTGCATTAGATTTTGTTACTCCTACCATGGGAAGAAAACTCCAGAAAACATCAGGCCTCACTCTACAAGGGCTACAGCCACTACCACAGCTTTTTTACGAAGAGTGGCTACCAAAGACATTTTAGAGGCTGCTACTTGGAGCTCCGTGCATACATTTGCCAAGCATTATAACTTACCTTTATACTCCAGATCCCGAGCAGGTTTTGCCACTGCTGTTTTGCAAGGGATCTTAACTACACCATAATCTTATTTCTCCTCCTCCCCCAGTTTGGCTATGGTATTCTACCCATTTGTAAGGACTGCAGATGCATCCTTGAAGGACATAGTACAGTTTTGTACCTACCATAAATGTAGATGTCCGATAGGCATGCATCTGCAGTCAGGATTACCCACCCTCCTTCCCTCTGTGGTACTCCTAGGGTATTTGCCCATCTTGTAGCTAGCTGGGGGAATCTATTATGGTGTATTTGTTTGTATATATGTACATACATGCTTATTTTTTGTTTGCTCTCTACTATTTGGAATCATTTGCATTTATCCAAATTTAGCCTTCCTAGAGGGCACCTGGCATCTGGGGCAAGAAACACTGAGGAAAATGGCGTCGGCTGATGCCTTTATACCCGAAGAACTGCAGCTATGACGTCGGGTGAAGTGCGACACCAGCCGAGGCCAGACCCAGACTTTGGAATCCGGCCGACCGAAGGGCTGCCTGATGACAGGACAACCCATTTGTAAGGACTGCAGATGCATGCCTATCGGACATCTACATTTATGGTAGGTACAAAACTGTACTTTTTGACTAATGCTGTTGTTATTTACTAATTTTACTAAATTGGGTATAAGCACACATTACAGGTGAAGGCAGTGAGCCAATCACAACAGCTGAATAGTTGCATTCTTGTTTTCTGGTACTTATGTGCTGTTGAAAGGTGGTGACCATGCAATTGCAAATTATCTGTTGAAGCAGTCATCCTGCATCCTGTCATGAATCTAGACTGTTCACCCCCCATCTTACTTTCTACTATTCCCTTTCTAGAACTTTCATGTAATGTGACAAGAGTTGTATAGCTTTGTACAGAACACAGTTGTTAATGTACCCTTTCCTCTTGAACACTGGCACTAGTATGCTTATTCTCCATTCACATGGCATACACATAACTGTAAATACCTTCCAAAGCCAATTCTCTCCTATACATGCATCCATCCATAACCCCCTTTTTCCCGTTTTTGCACTTCAACAGTGACAATAGTCTAGAATCCCAGTTTGCAACGTCGGGTGGTTAGCCTAGCCACGGTAGTTCGGGCACACTACATAATCGCATGCCACACCTATGGCCAGTTTAGTGTGTCCACTATAACTACTGCATGTCTCTGGAATCTGGGTGGAAAATGAAGTACCCAGAGGCAATCTACACAAACACAGGAAGGACATGCAGACTGTACAGAAGGCACCCCCTGCCAAGAATTGAACCGGGGAGCTTCTTGCTTTGAGGTGACAACTCTAACTGCTGTGCCACTGTGCCATCCAGTCCATCATTTCAGCTGTGACTTCATTTGAGCCTGTATGACTTCCATAACTTAATTTTCCTTAGAGCTATTCTTACTTCTTCCATGGTGGGCTCCTGCTGTTCTCTCATTGTAGCCTGTATCTGGAGAAGTGCAGTTTCTGTGTAGTTTTCTTCATTAGAAGCTGCTCGAAGTACTCCTTCCATCTGTCTTTGATGTCCAGTGGACTGGTGAGCAGGTTGTTGTTGGCATCCCTTGTGAAGTGTATCTGCCTGTTATCTGTATCTTTCTATCTTTGCCTTGCAACCCAGTATACTTTCTTTGTGCCATCTACTGAGTCACCTTACAGAAGTTAATTAGAGTGCCTCTGATGCCTTGTTCTTTGCTATTGCAGATCCTTTTTTAGCCTTCTTGCTAGCCTAGCGGTATTCCCTCCTAGTCTTGTCTGTAATTTATTTCTTCCATATTTCCCTGCACTCCTTTTTCTTTCGATGACTTCCTGGACTTCTGCATTTCTCCACCAGCTTTCCTTACAGACCTTATTTCCATGCATGGCTTGGATACATATGTGTTCTGTAGTCCTCACACGTGCTGTTTTGAAGTGCTTCCAGTCTTCTTCAACTCCACTTATTACCTCTTCTTGAATTGCTAGAGCTCTAAGCAGTTCCTAAAACTGTTGTGCTTTCTCCCCAATCAAATTCTATCTCTTCAGCCTGGTCTCTTTTGTTCTTGGAAGCCTTCTATGACCACTGCTTGCAGCTGATTTTGGCAGATAGTGGGTTTTTTTTTTTTTTTTTTTTTTATACTGTGGGCTGACTGTTTCACTATGGATGACTTTACAATCACTAATTCTACCCCATTGTTCTTTCCTTACTAGAAAGAAGCCTACCCGAGTGGCATGTTAGCCACTTTTGTATGCAATTTGTGGCAGTATCTCTTTTTGAACCATGTATTGGCCACTTTCAAGCCATTTGCCAGACAGAGGTCTACAATGGCCTCTCCTTTATTCCTATTGCCCCACCCAAGTGTACCCAGGCAGTCCTCATATCCTGTTCTGTCTGTCCTGATATGTGCATTCAGGTCAGCCATTATCATCACCAATTCCTGTTGTCCTGCTTTATATAGTAATAAATATGTCAGCTATGTATTTATGTATTATATGTGTATATATAAATATGTAATGTGTGTGAGAGAGAGAGTGTGTGTGCATCGTGTATATTTCTCTCTCTCACTCTCATATGTATGTGTGTGTATATATATATATATATATATATATATTTATATATATATATATATATATATATATATATATATATATATATATATATATATACATACACACACACACACACACACACACACCACCCACAGACCCACACAAGTGTGTGCGTGCACGTACGTGTGTGCACGCATGTGTGCTTTGTTTGTATATAATAGGGTTAGGGGATCGATTGAGTAAGGGGACAGATTAAGTGTGTGTGTGATTGTTTAGGGTTATTTAAATTTAGTGCGTGTTTGTGTGTGAGATAAAAGTTCCAACTATCTTCTGTAGTGGAAGTGTTATGGGAACAGCTTTTTTTTTTTGTTTAAGGTGCAGGTTAGAGTTAGTGGCAGGGTTATCATGTGTTACTATGGTGGAGCAAGGAGACTTTGCTGCTTACAGTGGATCCAGTAATCCAAAAACTCGTATGCATCCATAAACCAAATAGCCCAGCTAATACTAGGACCACAGATATAAATCCACTCCCAACACATAAATGCACATGGTGGAGGTATGCAGTTATAACACCGAGCTTACCCACCTCTCTAGTACAAACAAACTCCACAAGTTAAACAGTGTGACACATTGTCTGCCTTTAAAAAGGATAATTGGTTGGGTATTCATAAATTCACCCCTGGTATGAATGGCCTGGCCCTTCTTGAAAAGGGAGGAAAGACTTAAGGATTTATACTGGCAAAGCTGAAATTTCCTTGCAGCTCAATTGATTTTCAACTCCTATGAGCCTATGACATATGACTAAGTCACATCCTTGTATGGAAGCAGAGTTACTGGGTATGACATGTTTTGGCCTGCTTTCCTGGTGACTCTTAGGTGACCTGCATGGAGCTGCAGTATGTGGGATTGGAGAAAGAGTATGTGCTGTCTTGTCTGCACTGAAGGCTGAGAGGTTTTACAGTGTCAAGAAGACTTGGACCAAAGATATATGCATGGTATTTTTACAGACAGTATGCACTGGTGACTGCATTTCAAGACCATAACATGTTTACATGACTACAACAAAAAAGCATGTTAGTCAAAATAACAATGTAATGTTTGCTTTTATGTTTCAGGCCATCTTGAGATGTCACTTTCTGTAACCTTAACCCAACTCATACATGTAGAGTTTTTGTCTCTTGCAGGGGAAGCACATCATTAAAATGAATGTGTTTCCTCTAATGCCAACCTCTGCTTCTCAACTCTTCTCTTTGGCAGCTGATATTTGTGGTTCCCCTGATTTTCACTGAAATTACTTTTTCACATCTGTTCTCAGTGTGTTACAAGCTTATAAATAGGGCACGTATGAGTAGCTTAATTATCATTCTCTGCAGATATCAATTTCCACCAAAACTTCAGTTTCTTAGTTTGTTACATTAACTAAAATGTTGATTAAATATATATAAAAAAATAGTTACATAATTCTTAAGTTTGTGGTAAGAGAAGCCTGAGTCAGTTGGTTTGCATGTTAATTATTCTAAAATTGCTACAGTCATCCTTGGCTTTCTTTTAACTGATTTTGATCTTGGACATAACTGGATTAAACAACGGGTGCCAGCAGAGGTGAAAATGGTCACATCATTGCTGGAGCCTTCCTGTGTCCTGACAGAGTACTCTTCAAACTATCTGGAGATATACAGAGTTAAGTATATTTTTCTGGCACTTCAGAGTTGTGTACTGTTAATTGTTGCTTGACTAATTTTATATCATTGCTGGCTGACTTCAGAGTTGTTCACTGTTATTTTTGCTTCACTGTATAGTTTTTCAGATCTCTGCTGAAGGCGTTAAATTTGGAGGCTTTTGCAGTTGCCATTGTAGATTTGATCTGGGACACTCCTCCCCAGTCCCATCTCTTTACCTCATTCTACCTAATAGACTCCTTCTGCACTTGTTTTTAGTCATTTTTAATTTCATTGCATTTTTTTAAACTGTTTGGTCTAACATTGCTACATAGTCAAGTGTGCTAGCTTGCACTGCATTTGAATTGTTTTTATTACTGTTTTTTTTTAGCTACTTTTCCGTATATTAAAAAAAAAATCTAAGCCTGTTTGCTACCTTGCCTGTAACTAGTGTAGTACAGATTCAGATTTGTTGTATCCAGGACTGTATGTAAGCTTCTGATCCCCCCCCCCCCCCAAGCTTTCTGTGTTGGAGGGAAGCCTTCTAGCTTATCAGTGGGAGTGATAAGCACTAGGTAACCTATCTACCACATAAGGAGTGGTTCTGGCCCAGAGGACAGCCACTGTCATCCCTTTACACAAAAGTGGAGCATCCACCAATCTGGGAAATTATAGACCTATCAGCCTAACTAGCCTGATTTGCAAGGCCATGGAACGGATTGTCATGGACCTCATTAACAAGGACATTGTCAACCTCCAAACACTTGATCTCACACAGTTTGGCTTTGTCAAGGGGAGGGCATGTTCAACTTGTTTGAGACTGTCACCAAAGAAATGGACGAGGGGAAGATGGTGCACACCACCTACCCTGGACTGGCCAAAGCCTTTGATACTATTCTCCACTCAGGAATAATTGATAAACTCTCTCAACTTGGCATCAATCCATATGTTACCAGATGGGTAGCAAATTGGCTCACTGATAGAACCCACATACTCAAAATAGGGGAAGCCACCTCAAGCAGTAGACCAGTAACAAGTGGCATACCCCAGGGTTTGGTCTTGGTGCCTCTGTTATTTGGGATATACTTTTCTGAGATGCAGGCCAAAACCAGTGGGCTATGGCTGACCAGGTTTGCAGATGGCTGCAAGCTGGGTGCTGTCATCAATTCCCCTAGTGATGTGGACACCCTACAAGATGGTCTCACTCAGACAAATGACTGGTGCCAGAAACATGGCCTCAAGCTGAATACTAAAAATGCATCATTACCTCCTTTGGGGAGAGTGACATCCCCATAAATTATCACATTAATAACAAAGTCCTAAGCACACAATCAGTCGTGAGGGACTTGGGCACCCAGGTTGATAGCAACCTGACTTTTGACCACCATGTTGCTTCCGTTGTACAGAAAGCCTTCTACTTGGCCCACCTCATAAGTAAGGGTATCTCATCCAAGGACAAGGAGGTCATAACATCTCTGTATTTTTCCCTTATAAGACCCATTATTGAGTAAAATGCCCTTTTTGGCATGTACCTCGCAAAGCACATGCAGCAGCTGGAGAGACCACAGAGGTTCCTTACCAGGAGAATCCAGGGCCTCAAACATCTATGATACACAGATAGGCTAAAAGCCCTATCCTTCTACTCAGTTTCATGCAGAGTCCTCAGAGGTGACCTCTGTCTGGCATACAAGGTGGTCACAGACGCCACCTTGATGGGACTGCTGCATATCTGCAAGTCAAGCTCCACTCGAGCAACATGCACAAACCTGGTCTGTGACAAGACTTGTTGGTGGGACAGATTTGTGTCCCAGAGACTCCACCCATCTATGGAATGGACTCCTTATCCACATCAAGCAGAGGACCTCTTTACCCCTTTTTAAGTGAAATGTGGATAACTAGATGGGAAACTGAAAATATACCCCTGGGATTCCACCCGTGTCCCTGCTGGACAGCCGCATCAGGTGCTGATTTTTCTAAACATGGGCTAAACTCTTGGCTAGGCTTATAAGGCCATCAGGGCCAATAGCCTAGTAACCTTCTATGATACTTTAACAGTTTTCATGAAATGTTAACACTATGTGGTAAGGAAAGTCGAGTATTTGAGTTTTTAAGAGTTTTTAAGAGATTTACTATAAATGTGGTCTCATTCTTAGCTAAGTGTTGGAGTTCATTAATAACACAAATCTTCAGTTGAAACAAAACTTCTGTGGCAAAGACAATACCACAGTAGGTGTGCAGGCAGGTAAAAACGTCTGCATTCATCTCAATGAGACACTGAAAAGAGGTGAAAATGTGCCCATTCACATTGAGGTAGTGGAGACAGATTCATTCCTCAGGTCTGAAAGATTCCCAGGCTATTAATACTTAGTAATTAAGGGATTGGAATTTTAATTTATGAAAAGTGTCACAGAAGTCATTGTTAGTGGGGTATGGCTCTTTATGAGGTAGGACATGTTTTGAACTTCTTGCAGGGTTTTTGGCTCAGTTCAGAACATAGTCCATGTAAAAAGCTGGGGAAGAGTTTCTTGCAATCTCATGCCTTGTAAAAAGAGAAACAGTCCTGTTGAGCCATGCCTTGTTACATGGATGTTGGCTACATTGATAATTTTTTGAGGGAATTAATTTGAAATCGTCATCTTTGTAGAGTAAGAGTTCTACGAGAAACTGTGTGAACCATAAATACACCAGACAGATGCTGGGTATTTCAGGGAAGTGCAACTTTTTTATTTTTGAGAGATTGTAAGGCTGTGATAAGTCAGTGGTTTCAGCTCCTGTTCTGTTGGTGCATAATAAGGAATAAATGGGTACAAATTACGTATTTTGTGTACTTTGGCTGTATTACTTTTTAATAAACAGTAATGCATTGTAACATTTTGTCTGTTTTATTTAAAAAGCCTCCTATTTTTACTTTGTGGGTGTGTGGGTGGTTACTTACTCTTGGATGGCATAAACCACCATTTTTAATATATTTTTATTTCAATTCTGTTTCTTGATGGGATGGATTTAGCCAACTGTTTGCTTGTATATGTGTGTATGGGCTTGTAGTTTGTGTACAGTTTAGACTAGTCCATTCTTGTTTGAGGTTAAAGGTCCAGTAACATGAGTGTTTAAATGTGATTTACTGATGAAGATTTCTGCACATATGCTCTACAGTTGTACACATTTAGGTTCTTAGTGACATTAGTCACCATTAGCCTAGTTAGGTAGATTTGGCACAGTTGTCCATGACGAGAGCACTTAGGGAGTCAACGTTTATTAAACACTTGGTTTGCATGATACAGACAACTTGCAGTCACAATCAGCATTTGCAAGGGAAGACTGATATGGAGATTGATTTTTTGTGTTTGTGCTATTTTTTTGTGGCGCTCAAACAGTTTGCTGTTATTCATAGATTATTGTGGATATAACTGCAATCTAAGCATATATGGTAATCATAGGATCATAGAAAGTACTAGGCTAAAGGCCCAAGGGCCCTTCCAAGCCTAGTCATATTTACCCTTGTTAACACAATCTGCACCAATTGCCCCTGTCCTAGAGGGACATAGTTGGAACCCCCTGGGTGAATTTACAGCTACCTATCCAGTCATCCAAATTGCATTTGAATAGGGCCAATGAGGCTCTCTGTTTGACATGAAGTGGGAGTCTATTCCAAAGGTGTGGTAACCTCTGGGAGACAAATCTGTCCCTCCAGCAGGTTCTGTTGATGTTGTATACCAGGTTTAGGTTCTTACAGCATGTAACCTGTGTGCGATTTTACTTGCGGATGTGCAGCATTTCCAATAAAGCAGGGTCAGAGATTGACGTGTATGCAAGACAGAGATCACCTCTGAGTAGTCTGTATGAAACAGAATAAAGTGGCAGTGATTTGAGCCAATCCACATAGGAGAGCAGCTGAAGACCTTGAATTTTCCTTGAGGAACCTTTGTGGTCTCTCCAATTGTTTCCGGCACTTTGAAAGGTAAATACCAAAAGGGATGTTGTACTCAAGTATTGGCCTAATGAGTGAAGAGTACAGGATCATAGGATTTTACTATGCTAATGGCTGTGGGCCGCTTGAAACCTAGCCAAGAGTTTATCCCCAAAAAAGAAACCTCAGTCAACACCTATCGCCCCTGCAATGAGGGACAAAGGTGGAACCCCTGGGACAATTTTGGGGTTTTCCATCCACTCATGAAGGCTGCATTTAAAGAGGGTCAGCGAGGTACTCTGACATGTATGGGAAGTCTATTCCAGAGACGGGGCAGTCTCTGGGAGCCAAAACTGTCTATTCAGCAGGTTTTGTTGATGTCACATATTAAATTTAGGTCTTTCGAGTGGGTGAGGAGTTAGACTTACTGATATGGAGGATCTCTAGTAGGGTAGGGTCCAATATTCCCTTGTAGGAGAAACACAGATCACCTCTGAGCAATCTGTATGATGCTGAGTAGAGTGATAGTGATTTGACCCTGTCCACAAAGGACAGGTGTTGGAGGCCATGGATTGTCTTTGTGAGGCATTTCTATAGCCTTTCCAGTTGGTGCAGGTGTCTGGAGAGGTACATACCAAATGGGGCTTTATACTCAATTATTGGCCTAATGAGGGAGAAGTACAGAGAAGTAATAACCTCCTTTTTTCTGGATGCAATCCCTTTACTCATGAGATGAACCAAGTAAAAGGCTTTTCTGACCACTGCCCACTACATGGTGGTCGAATGTGAGATTGTTGTCAACCTGAGTACCCATGTCTCTCGCCACAGGTTGTGTGCTTAGGAGGTTGTCATTGATGTGGTAATCAGGTGCCATGTTTTTGCCGAAAAGTATGATAATACTTTTTTTGCATTTAACTTGAGGCCATGACTTTGGCACCAGTCATTTGTTGCTGTGAGACCCTCTTACAGTATGTTAACATCATTTGGGAAGTCAATGGCAGCTCTCAACTTGGTCATCTGCAAACTTGCTCAGCCACGGGCCCTTTGTCTTTCCTCTGAGAAGTAAATGCCAAACAGTAGGGGTTCCAGAACAGATCCCTGGGGAACACCACTAGTGACAGTTCTGTTGTCAGAGGTGGTGGCACCTATTTTGACCTTCTGGGTCCTATCTGTGCACCAGTTGGCCACCCACCTGATGAGATAGGGATTTATGCCAAATTGTGTTAGCTTTTCGATGCTGCCCAAGTGGGGGATTGTGTCAAAGGCCTTGGCCAAGTCAAGGTAAAGCCGTATGTACTGACTTTCCCTCATCCAGGGCCTTGGTGACATTCTCAAAGAAGTCGACCAGGTTCAACAAGCAAGATCTGCCCTTGACAAATCCGAATTGGGTGCGGTCTAGTGCTTGGAAATTGCCTATGTCGTTGTTTGAGATTTTTTTTTATTTTTTATTTTACATTTGTTGACCGGGCTAGTCCAGCTGGTTATATGACCATTTTCAGTGGAGGCCCGGGGAGAAAAGCTCCACAAATTACAACAACATAAAGGGTCAAGACAAAGACATTAACAGTAGAATTTGGTACATAAGTTTTAAAAATATAGTACAAGCCTAAGATTATATATTTTATATTTCAGTAGGGAAAGAAAAAAATTGTCTAAGATTAGATGAGCAAGACTAATACATTTGCATTAGAAATGGTGTATTACAAATCTTTATAACATATTACAAATCTAGGATTTTATATTATGTATTCTATTAGAGAAAGAAAATGAAATCTAAGACTAAACTAGATACAACTAGTAGTTAATATTAATACATACTAAGGTCACACAAAAAACTAAGAAAGAAAACACTAGAGATCAATAGATAGAGTATAGAAGATCTGCATACAAGGATGGATTTATGGTGATGTCCTTCAGGGATGCATCTGCAGTCATAACATATGGGTTGTCCTGCCTCAGGCAGCCCTTCGGTCGGCCGGATTCCAAAATCTGGGTCTGGCCTTGGCTGATGTCGCACTTTCCCCGACGTCAGAGCATCTGGGGTATAAAAGCATCAGCCGACGCCATCTTCCTCAGTCTTTCTTGCCGCGCGGTGCCCGAAGCAGAAGCAGTTCGCAAGTGCCGGTCGGCCAGCTCCTTAGATTCAGCTACCGAAGACTTCGAAAAAGCTAAGTACCCCGTTGGGGACTCTGTCTTGCCTCAGCCGATGTCAGATAAAGTAAATAATTGTTTAACTTGTGGGAAACAAATACCTCATAAGGATTTCCACTCTTACTGTCTCCCTTGCTTGGGCCCAGACCACGACGTCTCAGCCTTCTCTGCCTGTGCTTCCATCAACCGACGAACGCTTAGGCGTCGGTCGGAGTTTGCAGAGGAATATTTTGGGGCTAACTTTGCGTATATAGTGCCATCGGAGACTCCGACTTCACATATAGTTAAAAAACGGAAGGACAAGGACCGACCCTCGCGGCCCGTGGTTTCGGCTGAAACCTCGGTCAGGCCTACCGCGAGTGTCTTGGTTTCGGCTGAAACAGAGTCCTCTGTGCTTCCTGTTATCGAATCCTTACAACCGACTACCTCGGCCTCGGAAGCTCCGGCCGAGTCTGTTATTGAACTACCTATGGAAACCGGTGTCCAGGACATGTCCGACACCATTCCTTTAGACAAGTCTATCCCTGCACGTGGTGCAGCCAGACCCCCTGCATCCATGTCCATTAAGGCCTTCTCCAGGGCTAACGCTGCCAAACTTGCCAAAGCTTTGCCTCCGAAGTCTACTTCTCAGAGGCCTTCCACCAGCACTGAAATTCTCAGCCTAGCAGAGGACCTTATTTCCTTAATTAGTGGTTCTCAACCTCACCCGGACAGGGGCTCTCTTCCACCTCCAGACAAAAGGGCCCAGGGTTGAGCCCTCTGACCCCCACTCTTCAGATGAGTCTACGGATGAATCTGTGTTGTCAGAGCACCAGCAGGAGGCTTATTCGGCCTACGAGGATTCTGATGCTGAAGAATCTATTCCTTTGGCCTCCCCTCCTGAAGAGTTTTCTTTTGGTGAGACACTACATTCTATGAGAGAGCATTTCCAATGGCAGGGCCAGGAATTTTCTGATTCCAGAAAAAGATTAAGGACCTTTTTACATTTACCTCAGCATAGGCCTTTGGCTATACCTCCTGTCTTAAGACAATTTCTCAGAGGAATCAAAAACATCAATCCTCCAAGGAAACCACCTTTACCTACTTGGGACCTTAACTTTGTGCTGGAAAAACTAACACTTCTGCCATTTGAACCAGCAGCTTCGGTAGATCCACAGTTTCTATCCTGGAAAACTGCATTCCTTCTGGCCATAACTTCAGCAAGAAGAGTATCTGAGTTACAAGCTTTAATGGCAGTGCAGCCATTTCTTATTTTTCATCAGGACAGAGTTTCATTAAGAACCAACCCAACCTTTATGCCAAAGGTGGTATCTAGAGTATCCTTGAACCAAGCAATACATTTGCCTACATTCTTCCCAAATCCACAAAATAAAGGGGAGAAACTTCTACACACTCTGGATATCCACAGACAATTATGCTACTATTTGGACAGAACTAAAAGTTACAGAAAGACTGACCAACTATTTGTAGCATATGCTGCTGGGACACAAGGAAAAGCAATTTCCAAACAGACAATCTCAAAATGGATAGGAAATTGCATTCGCTTTTGCTACTCCTTTCATGGAAAGACTGTTCCTGTGAGTATTAGGCCTCATTCCACGAGAGCCACAGCCACCACTACAGCCTTCCCAAGAGGGGTGGCTACCAAGGACATCTTAGAAGCTGCTACATGGAGCTCCGTGCATACTTTTGCCAAGCATTACAATTTACCCTTATACTCCAGATCCAGAGCAGGTTTTGCTACTGCAGTCTTGCAGGGTCTCTTAACTACACCATCATTTTCTTAGTATCTCCACCCCCAGATTGGCTATGGTATTCTACCCATATGTTATGACTGCAGATGCATCCTTGAAGGACATAGTACAGTTTTGTACCTACCATAAATGTAGATGTCCGATAGGTATGCATCTGCAGTCAGGTTTACCCTCCCTCCTTCCCCTCTGTGGTATTCCTAGGGTGCTTACTCCTTCATTAGCTAGCTGGGGGAATCAGTTATGGTGTATTTGTTTGTATATATGTATATATTTTTGCATTATGTTTGCAATTTTTTGGCATTTCCTCCAAATTTAGCCTTCATAGAGGGCACCTGGCATCTGGGGCAAGAAAAACTGAGGAAGATGGTGTCGGCTGATGCTTTTATACCCCAGACGCTCTGACGTCGGGGAAAGTGCGACATCAGCCGAGGCCAGACCCAGACTTTGGAATCCGGCCGACCGAAGGGCTGCCTGAGGCAGGACAAACCCATATGTTATGACTGCAGATGCATACCTATCGGACATCTACATTTATGGTAGGTACAAAACTGTACTTTCTTTATCACCTAGGTTGTGGTACTATATGAAGGTGTTTGATCATTCCACAGTATATACATATTTACATGAGAAAAAAATCCTAAGGAAGGTTAAGCTCACTAAAAATTAGTGAGACAGCATAAGATAATAATCATAGGAGGCTAGGAATTGTGGGAGTCTAGTTAATAGTCAGGTGCTTAGTCTGGGTTAACACAGGGACATAGCCAGTGTGATTTAAGGTAGGGTTTAAGCTTGCTTTTAAATAAGCTGTCAGAGGATAATTGAGGATGTTCATCATGCATACAGCTGCAGTCATAACAGATGGGTTATCCTGCCATCAGGCGGGTCCTCGGTCGGCCGAATTCCAAAGTCTAGGTCCGGCATCGGTTGTTGTCGCTTCTTCCCTGACGTCAGTGCGGCAGGGGTATAAAAGAGGCAGCCGACGCCATTTTCCTCAGTCTTCCTTGCCGTGCGGTGCCCGAAGCAGAAGCAGTTCGCAAGTGCCTGTCGGCCAGCTCCTGAGATTTACGAAAGTGTTTCAGCCGAAGTTTTCTTGAAAGCTAAGTACCCCGTTGGGGAAACTTTTCTTGCCTCAGACCGATGTCAGACAAAGTTTATAATTGCATTTCATGTGGTAAGCAAATACCGCATAAGGATTTCCGCTCTCTGTATACCTTGCTTAGGCCCAGACCACGACGTCTCGGCCTGCCGTTTTTGTGCTAGATTCGCCCTTCACTTTTTTGGCAAAATATTTAATTATATTATGTCGTCGGATACCCGGACTCCAGTTTTGAGCAAAAAACGCAAAGATAAGGACCGACATACGAGGGCCGCACCACCTACTGAATCCACGCTAAGGCCGACTACTGGTTCTCCGGTACTCAGCGAGGCGCCTACACAGCCCCTGAGTACCAATGACCATGCATTACCGGTGTCTTCAGTACCCGAGGTTGCAGGCTCCTCGGCCCCCATTCCTATTACAGATACCGACGCCACTCCTGGTGGGGAAACTCAGAATTTAGACAGGCCTGCCATTTCTCAAGGGGTCTTCAGGCCTTCCTCCTCTATTAAAGCCTACACTAAATCTAAAACAGCCATGAAAAGCAAAAAACAGGTTCCTCAGACCCCCTCTCAAGGCACCATGCCTAAAAAACAGATGCTTAAAATGGCTGAGGATTTGATTACTCTTATCAGTGGTTCTCATCCCCCCTCTGACAAAAGGCCCAGATTAGAGGAAGACTACCCTTCCTCATATCAAGCTTCTATTACCTATGAACTATCTGAGGACCAGGATTATGCCTATTCGCCATTCGAAGACTCTGATGCAGAGGAGTCTATTCCCTCAGTCTCCCCCCCCTGAGGACTTTTCTTTTGGGGAAACCGTGCATACATTGAGGGAACACTTTCACCGGGAAGGCCAAGATTACTCAGATTCCAAGAAAAGGCTCAGGGAATTTCTTCTGCCCCCCCCCAGCATAGGCCTCTGGCTATCCCTCCTGTTTTAGATATATTGGATGATGTGTACACAGAAGCCAGCCTTAATCCTGATTCTTTGCCTCCAGCTCCTGTTAAACCAGACCGGTATTACTGGGTTCCTGATTCTCACCAGTTCCTATATAAAAGCCATACTGCTGACCCAGAAACTATTTCACAGGGTCCCAAGGGAATTAAGGCCTCTACTGCTAAAAACCCATTACCTTCAGAGAGAGATTCCAGAACTTTAGAAAGGTGGGGGAAAAAGGTGTACACCTCGGCCACTTTAACCATGAGGGCATTAAACTGTGTCATTTCCTTATGTTAAAGTATCAACAGTTTTTGATATCTAAGCTGAAAAGCAAGATGACACAACCAGAACAACCAGATTTAAAAGAGTTGCAGGATTTGTTGCATGGTGCAGAGCAAGTGGGTAAACATACCTTGCAGTGTGGTTTTGATGCTTTAGAGGCCTCATGTAGAGCTGCTGTTACGGGGTATGTTATACGTAGGCATGCTTGGCTCAAAGAGCAAACCTTACCAGATCATGTCAAAGCTAAATTATTAGATGCACCTCTTCAAAAAGATGCATTGTTTGGTGTTAAAGCTGAGGAGGTGCTAAAGAAAATGGAGGAAAAAGCGAAATCAATGCAAACAGTGAAAGATTTCCTGAAGGTACAGCCTCCACGTTTCAGCAGAAACTGGCCTTCAAAAAATTGGTCCTTTCCAGCCACGGACAGACCTCAAAGGGGCAGATACAGGCGTCCAAGGGGTAGAGGGCAACCTCAAGGATCTTTCAGAGCCAGACAGTGGCAAGCACTAAACCCAAGAGGTGGAGAAGATAGATCACAGTCTTTTAGAAAACAGACACAATGACTTCCCCCTACACCTGCCAAGCAAAACTTTAATGGCAGCACCTTTGGGTGGAAAACTGACATTATTCTCAAAAAATTGGCATATTGTTACAAAAGACAAATGGATTCTGAACATTATAGACAAGAGGCTTACAAGTTCCACTTACACACCCTGCCAAAAATGAGAGGCATGCCAAACCTGCCACAAAATCAAAGGGCAGAGGCACAAAAACAAATTTCAGCTCTCATGGACATGAAAGCAATTCAAGAGGTACCTGCAGAAGAACAAGGTCAAGGGTTTTATTCCAGACTATTCCTGGTACCAAGGAAAGACAAAGATTGGAGACCTATCTTAGACCTATCCATCCTAAACACATATCTACAGGTGCCAAAATTCAAGATGCTCACATTAGAGCGGCTGCTTCCCATGCTGGGCAAGGAGTCTTGGCTGGTAACATTGGACCTCAAGGAGGCATACCTGCATGTCCCTATCAGACAAGATTGTAGAAGATACCTCAGATTTCTTGCAGGTTCAACCCATTGCCAATTCTCTGCATTGCCCTTTGGCTTATCTACTGCGCCCAGAGTGTTTACGAAATGCCTGGCATCAGTAATCGCCTTCTGCAGACTACAAGGGATACAAATCTACCCATATCTGGACGACTGCCTGATCCAAGCGGACAGCAAGGACATACTACTGCCACACCTGGCATTTGTAATAAAACTGTTGAACTTCCTGGGATACACAGTCAACAAAAAGAAATCAAAACTAATACCCTCTCAACAAATAATTTTCCTGGGTGCCAGCTTGGATACAACCACCCAGATGGCCTACCTCACGCCAGACAAGCAAGGGCAACTGTCTCAATACTTCAGAAATATGGAAGCTTACACCAGGCTAACTGCAAGGAAAGTCCTGCACTCTCTGGGATTCATGGCATCTTGCATCCTACTAATCCCATGTGCAAAGCTGCATATGAGGAAACTTCAATGGTACCTAAAAAACTTATGGTCTCAACACAGCCACAGCTTGGAAGCAATTATACCACTCATTTCATGCCTTCAAAAGGAATTTATGTGGTGGGCTCAAGCTTGCCAAAGAAACACAGGTCTTCCTTTCTGTGTACCTCAAGCAACTCAAATCATCACAACAGACGCCTCAGACTACGCCTGGGGAGCACACATGACAGATCAGTGCATTCAGGGAAAATGGACCCGAAAAGAGAAGCACCTTCACATCAACCAAAAGGAAATGCTAGCCGTGCAAAAGGCTATTATGACCTTCAAAGACCTACTGCATCCAGGCCAGCTATTGATAAGGACAGACAACACCACAGTGATGTGGTACATAAACAGGGGGGAACTCATTCATACCCCCTGTGCAGGCAAGCAATGACCCTATGGAACACAGCACTGGAATTGCAAATTCATCTACAGGCACAATTCCTGCCAGGGAAGGAAAACACACTGGCAGACAACCTAAGCAGAAATATGACAGATCCACACGAATGGAAGTTGCATCCTCAAGTTTTCACAAAGATAACTCAGGCATGGGGACAGCCAGAAATAGATCTCTTTGCTTCCCACAGAAATTGCCAGTTGAAAAAATTTTGTTCAAGGACCTATCATCCACAGGCCTGGAAAGTGGACGCACTTTCCTTCAATTGGGCAACATTGACAGTCTATGCCTTCCCGCCTCTTCCTCTTCTATTAAAAGCCAGAGCAGAGAGGCCGAAAATGATTCTCATTGCTCCAGACTGGCCAAGACAACACTGGTATCCGCTCCTGAAGAGCCTGACACATTCCCCACCATGGATCCTACCTCTAGTCCCTCTTCTGTTGTCCCAGCACAACTACAAAACTCTTCAGAGCCATCTCAAAACTCTAAATCTAGCTGCATGGAGAATTTCTTGATTTCCCAACAGTTTCTCCTCCCAAGGAGGTGCAGGATGTCATCTTGGAGGCCAGAAGACCTTCTGCTAGAAAGGCCTACTCCGCCAAATGGAAACGATTTTGTGCCTGGAATAAAGAAAAGGGACAGAATCCTTGGGTAATAAATATACCTCAAATTTTACAGTACCTAGCGGAGATGTTAAACAATGGACTTTCCTTCTCCTCCATCAAGATCCACACTTCAGCCATTTCTACAATACAACACAGATCCTCCTTTATTCTCTCATCCTCTCTTAAGGCAGTTCCTCAGAGGGGCAAAGAATATAAACCCCCCAGGGAAACCACCAGTCCCTGCTTGGGACCTCAACTTCGTATTGGAAAAGCTGACCCTTCCTCCCTTCGAGCCAGCTTCTTCATCAGAGTTACAGTACTTGTCATGGAAAACAGCCTTTTTTCTGGCTATCACCTCAGCTTGCAGGGTTTCGGAGCTACAGGCCCTCATGGCTGTGCAACCATTCATCATTTTCCATCAGGACAGAGTTTCTTTACGAACCAACCCTACCTTTATGCCAAAGGTAGTATCCAGTGTAGCTTTGAATCAGACTATCCACTTGCCTACCTTTCATCCTAATCCACAAAACAAAGGGGAAAGACTACTACATTCCTTGGACATTCACAGACAACTTTGTTACTATTTGGACAGGACAAGGCCATTCAGGAAATCTGAGCAACTCTTTGTGTCCTATGCTGCAGGTGCTCAAGGAAAGGCTATTTCCAAACAGACAATTTCAAAATGGATAGCCCACTGCATATGCTTTTGTTACTCATTTCATGGAAAAACTGTGCCTGCATGCATCAGATCCCACTCCACCAGAGCCACAGCTACCTCTTCAGCCTTCCTCAGGGGGGTCCCTACCAAGGACATTTTGGAAGCAGCCACCTGGAGTTCAGTGCACACTTTCTCCAAGCACTATCACCTCCCACTATACTCAAAATCTAGAGCGGGCTTTGCCACAGCAGTCCTGCAGGGCATCCTAGCCCCTCCTAGTTCCACTTAGTGCCTACCACCCTTACTTAGCTTTGGGATTCTACCCATCTGTTATGACTGCAGCTGTATGCACGATGAACATAGTACAGTTTTGTACCTACCATAAATGTAGATGTTCGAGTGTTAATACAGCTGCAGTCCAGGTTTCCCTCCCTCCATCCCCTCTTAGGACAGGCCTTATGACAAACACTTTTCATATAACCTTTTTGAGGTATTCTTTTATGGTGTATTTGCTTGCAACTACTGTTTTTTGATTTATCAACATTGCATCTTTGCATAACATTGTTTGCCTTCCTTCTGGGGGCACCTGACATCTGGGGCAAGAAAAACTGAAGAAAATGGCATCTGCTGCCTCTTTTATACCTTGACCACACTGACGTCAGGGAAGAAGCGACAACAACCTACGCCGGACCTAGACTTTGGAATTCGGCCGACCGAGGACCCGCCTGACGGCAGGATACCCCATCTGTTATGACTGCAGCTGTATGAGCACTCTAACATCTACATTTATGGTAGGTACAAAACTGTACTTTAGCTGGCTTGGGAGGATATTCCAGGCTTTACCTACTGTATTGGAGAACAAGGGGTCACCAGCTGAGTTGTTGTATTTTGATATTTGTACAAGTAGGTTATTTGATGAGCGTAAGGTCTTGAGAGATTGTTATAGGGGATGACTAGGGATGTAAGTATGGATGTATTTTGAGGTAAATACAGGATGTTATGGGCTACTATTAATTGATTAAAAAGAATTAAATTTGGCAGCTCTAACCATCCTAGCTGATTCAGGTTGATACAGTGATGAGTTCTATAGGAGGACCCAGCTGCAAATCTGGCAATATTGTTGTAGGAGGATGAAAGTTTACTCAGATTACTTCTACATATTTTGGTATAGATAGGGGAGGCATAGAGCAAGGTAGAGATGAGGTGGGTGCAAGCAATAGTAACCCTGGCTGGAGGTGTTAGAAAGGGTTTTATTCTATAGAGGGAACCTAGCTTCTTGTTTACTGTTTTTATGGTGTTATTAATGTGAGGTTCAAAAGACAAGTTATTATCTATTAGTACCCCAAGTAGTTTGGTGGTTGGTTCAGGAGATATTATAGTTCCGTTATTTGAAGTAATAGTACAGTTAAGTGGGGAGGTTCTGCGGGTGGGGGTAAATAGTAGCATTTTCGTTATTTTGGGGTTAAGGATAAGACGTCTTTGTAGGAGCCAGTTTTCAACTGTACGAAAGGTCATTTGGGTTAGTGACTGAAGTACTGATTGAGAAGTAGCAGCGCATATGAGTGTGGAGTCGTCAGCATATTGGATACAGTCAGCTTGTGGAATTACAGAATGAAGGTCATTAGTAAAGATGGAGAAGAGTAATGGGCCTAATATAGATCCTTGCGGGACCCTTAGAGCGACTGGGAGCTGGGAAGATGAAGTATTTTCCCATAGTACAGCCTGTTATGTAGGTATGATTGGAACCATTGTTATAGTATGGTTGTCCAATGACAGGTTTTTGAGTGTGTCTATAAGCAGGTGGTGATTCACCATATCAAATGCTTTGGACAGGTCAATAAAAAGAGCTGAGGATAGAGTATCATTATTACGGTTACTGTTAATATGGTTAGTGAAGGATAAGAAGAGCAGAGGTGGTGCTATGAAATGGTCTAAAGCCATGTTGACAGGGTGCTAATAAATTGTGATCAAGTAGATAGGTTAACAGGTTGTATGTGTATACATTTCTCCATTATTTTTGCCAAAGGAGATAGAATAGCTGTGGGCCTATAATTGGACAACTCCTTGGAGTTACCACCCTTATGCAGGGGAATAATGTGAGAGACTTTCCAGATTAGGGGAATAGTTCCTTCAGAAATAGTTCTGTTAATGAGGATGGATATGGGGTAGGCTATGACATTAGCAGCTTTTTGCATGTATTCTGCAGGTAATTGATCAGCAGTGTGTGTATCCATAATAATACACTACATGGCTTTACAGATCAAGCTAGTGGGGCAATAATTTCCTGGGTCAGTAGTGGCACCACCTTTGTGCATGGGGATGACAATAGCAGTTCTCCACTATGCTGGAATGAAGCCTGTACTTTGGCTGTGGTTGAATAGGGTGCTCAATGGCGAAGCTAGTTTTTGCTGTAGACTGTGCAGAATACAGCCTGGAATACTATCAGGTCCCATGGCTGCTGTGTTCTTTGCCTTGGAAAAAGGGCCTTTAACACTTAATTTACAGATATGTGAGGTGCGGGACAAGTATCAGGGATGTCACATGGGCCTTTGGGGGGGTAGAGGGTGAAGTTTGCACTGACCCTATCAGCTAGCAGGTTGGCTAAGTCAAGAGGATCAGTGTGTTACCATTAAGTACTTATTTGGAACCAACTTGGGCTTTGGCATGGAGGTTCTTGACATAACTAAAGAAGGCTTTGTGGCTTCCCTTTGTTTCAGAGGCTAGTTTCAAGTCATAATTGGCTTTGGAGGTTTTCACTAGTTATCTAATTTGCTTGTTGAGGCTGAGGAGGGAGTTTTTCCAATTTGGAATTTGTTCCTTTTTACCATTGGACAACAGTTTCTTCCTTTTGTTGTAAAGCTTATTGATAGAGGATGTCCACCAGACAGGTTTGTATTTACTTGAGGAGTAGGTTTTAGTTCTGCTGGGTATGGCTGAGTCCATGCAGTTGTACAGGTGCTTGTATACTGCACTGGCATACTGTTCAGCACAGTTGTCTGCATCCTCTGAGGGGGGCGGTGATGTGAAGCTACTGATACCCTCCCTTAGGGGATTGTAGTCAGCTTTTGAGAAGTTTTTTAGCCTGGCTACGGCTGGGGGGTGGGGTGGGCGGTGGGATAGAAACTTCGAATGAGACAGACCAATGATCTTATCTCACCAAGGAAGAACAATACTATAGGAGTGGTGTAGCGGTCACCCATGTTGGTGAGAACCAAGTCCAGAATGTTATCTCCCCTTGTGGGAAATGAGATGAGCTGGCCTAGTGCATTACAACTGATGAAGTCAAGTAATCGTTGGGTGAGTGCATTAGTACAGGACTAGTTCACCCAGTCTATGCTGGGGTAGTTGAAGTCACCAAGGATCAGGGTGTTAGGGGGTACCTTGATGGAGTCAAGTAGGTTCAGGTAGGAAGGGTTGGTGTCCTGACTCATGGAGGGGGGGGGTCTATAGCTTGTTATAACTTGGATGGGTTTCTTGCCACTGTCAGTTGCACCTGGAGTAATTCCAGTGCATCATGCTGTCAAACCAGCCTGGAGGTGTGCTTGTCCTTAATGAAGATAGAATGTCCACCACACTTAGTCTTTACAACCTCATTTGCGGTCAGTGCGGAATGGGGTACAGCCTGGTAAGGCAGGGGTGCCCTCTGCAACCCTGAACCAAGTTTTGGTGACTGCACAGACATTGGCATCTTCAAATGCGAGGAGAGCCTCCAGTGAGTGCATTTTCAGTTTTGTTGAGGAAGCTAACTTAGATTAGAAGTTTGTCTTGGAGGACTTCACAAGAAATCTTATTTGCTTATTTAAACTGAAGAGGAAGTCTCTCCAGTTTAAAGCCTATTCCTGATGCAAGAGATTGTAATTTTGCTACCCTCTCCGTTGTTATATCATCTCACATCAAGTTCCCTGAAGTTGTTGGCCTTTTTTTTTCATTATCTTACACATTCACAACTGCAGACAGTATAAGGGTAGCAAACAGCTGTCACACTTAAAGACAATGCAGGAAAGGATGATTGATAGACAAATAAACAAAGTAAGATAAGAGATGAGCAGTTTGGATTCAGGTCAGGAAGTAGCATGGTCAATCTAATGCTGACAGTGAGACAGACAGTGGAGAAGAAGCTAAAGATGACGAAGGAGTCCAAATAAGCATTCCCGGACTTGGAGAAAGAGTATGGCAAAGCTTATTTAAGCAGTCCTGCAATGTACTGAAGTTCCAGAAACATTGATAGAATTAGTGCAGACTATGCACAAGGACCCCAGTGGTGCAAGTATTAACAGTATTCATACTTGCAGAAGAGTTCCTAGTGGGGTTGGGTGTGCATCAAGGCTCAACTCTGAGCTCACTGTTTATACTGGTGATGGACTACATTAGCAAACTGGTTGGAGGGAGGAGGTCAACAAAGCTGATGTACACAGACGATGCGGTATTACAAGTAGACTGTGAACAAGAAGTTCAACAAATGATTTGGGGTATGAATACAAAACTGAAGTGACATTGAATGAAACTGAGTACAGACAAGACAGCTGTCATCGCAACAAATGGAAAAATCAGAAGAAGCAGAAAAATGAGACTGAAGGGAAGATATAAAAACAGGATAATAGTTTCAAGTATCTAGGAGGGGTGGTTCAGGAGAAGGCAAGTCTGAATGCGGAGGTCAAAGGTAAAATCAGAGGGGCTGCAGCCAAATGTCAGAGTGTGAGGGGGTAGTGTATGACAGAATAATGTCAAAGAAGCTGAAAAGTAAGGTGTCCAAATCCACATTATGGCCAACACTACTTTATGGAACAGAAACCTGGGCAGTGAAGGCTGAGCAGCTGCAGAAGGTGGAAGTGATGGGGATGAAGCGACTTGAATGATGGTTGGATCCACACTGTGGGACACATGAATATAATGACAACATCATTACAGAAGCCAAACTAGCTTCAATTGCAAAGAAGGTCAAAAACCAAAATATTACAGTGGTTCAGACACATGTTCAGGAACACAGAAGACAATATGGTGATAAGGTTTTGGGAAAAATAGGTGGAGGTAATGAGGACATCCAGCAAAGAGAGGGATGGATTATGTGAAAGGAGACCAGCAACAATCAGCTATGACTCTCAAGGAAGGTAGGGCACAGGTTTTGAATCAAAAGAGGTTGTGATAGTTCACATGACACTCTGACCCCATGTAGAAAAATGGGGGTAGGGGGGTAATGAATGATGTGCATTATTCCAGTTATGTGGTGAAGACATTTGGAATGTAGACAGGTACTGTGTCTGAAACTACAGAACAGGTTACTGAGAAGGAAGTGCTGTTTTTGCTCATACAATATTCCAGAGATCACTGACTTTTCTTGGGACTGCCTGACAGATGTTTGCTTTGTCAGCTTCCAGCAAATGTGTAATCGACTACCTTAAGACTGACCCCACCTTTGCTAAGCTAAACAGTATTGTAGCCACATGAAGTTTGTACACAGTGAGCTGAATTTTAAGCTACATCACTTTGACCTCACCATTTTTGTGTGTGTGTGTGCTCGTGTGTCCATGAGTACCTATGGGTATACATAACAGATATGTGCAGTGATTCATATGTTCACAAGACGTTACTAGGCTAATGGCCCTAGAGATTATTCCACATTTTACAGTTCTCCATTAAGACTTTAATAGCAAAAGATCCTTTGTTCCATATTACTTTCTTTCATTATCCCTTTGTTCTATTGCCATGATTGAGTTCTCTTCTAAATGGCTATAAACTGTTGTTGGCATCAATTCCATTGTGCAGTTTATACGTTGTCAGAAGGTAAGCTATTAGTCTATAGATGTTCTTCATCACACATTGCTGCAGTCATAACCTGTGGGTAGTCCGCTGTCCTCGGTCGGCCCGAATACCAAAGTGTTAGGCTGGCGTCAGTCATGGTCGCTCAGATCTGACGTCAGTACGCCATGGTACTAAAGCGCATGACCGACGTCATATCCTCAGTCTTTCTTGCCGCATGGTCCGAAGCAGAAGCAGCGTTTGCAAGTGCCGTTCGGCATCCTGAAATTTTCGTATTCTGAGTTTCAGAGCGAAAACCAAGTTGGGCTAAGTACCCCTTTGGGGAATATTTTTGTCTTTTCTTGCCTCAGTTAAATCCGGATGTCAGAAAAAGTGAATAATTGTATTTCTTGTGGGAAACAGATACCTCATAGGGATTACCACTCTCTCTGTATTCCTTGCTTGGGGCCTGAGCACGGCGTGAGTCGGGTGTCGCTTTGTGCTAGATTTAATAAGCGCACCATTAAACGTAGGTTAGATTGTGCTAGGCTTGTCTTCGATGGCGGTGTAATTACAATATGCCGTCGGATCCTCCGACGCCCGCTACCGCTAAGAAGCGTAAGGAAAAATCGTTAAAATCCAAGCAGGATGAGTCGTCCGTTCCGGACGCCGGTTCTTTAGAAACTACGGTGGAATCTGTGGATCCAGCCGAGGTTTCAGTTGAGTCTCAGGGGGAGCCTTTGATTTTGCAAGATGTGGCCTCTCAGGAGTCGGGTCAGGCTGAGGGGGCCTCTCAGGTTGCTGTACTCCCTTCTTTACATAAGGTGGTTAGGCCTTCTCCCTCTGTCTCTAAGGTACCTTCTAAGGTCAGGCCTGGTTTGTCTTCCTCTGGCGTCAGTCCTAGTTCTGCAGGTTCTGTACCTAAAAAACACATGCTTAAAATGGCAGAAGATTTGATTACCTTGATCAGAGGTTCTATGCCCCCTCCAGATAAGAGGCCTAGGGTGGAGCCAGAAATGGAAGGTTTGGAACATTCTTCAGATTACTCAGAGTCTTCGGCTGAAGACATTCAGGATTTTCCCCCTTATTCTGATTCAGACGCAGAGGATTCTAGTCCTTCTGCTTCTCCTCCAGAGGATTTTTCTTTTTCAGAAACCCTGCATTCTGTGAGGGAGCATTTTAAATGGGAAGGTCAGGATTTCTCAGATTCCCGAAAGAGGCTTAGGGAATTCTTATTTTTACCACAACATAGGCCCTTGGCTATACCTCCTGTTTTGGATGTTGTTCAGGATGTTTTCTCTGAGGCTTCCCTTAATCCAGACTCTTTGCTTCCTGCCCCGGTTAAGCCAGACAGGTATTACAGAGTGCAAGAGGCTCATAAATATTTGTATAAGAGCCCAAGGGCTGACCCAGAAACTATTAGTCAGGGACCTAAGGGTGTCAGGGCTTCTGTTGTAAAGAATCCAGTTCCTATGGATAAAGATTCTAGAGCTTTGGATAGGTGGGGTAAAAAGGTGTATACCTCTTCTACTCTTGCAATGAGGGCTTTGAATTGCCAGTTTCATATGCTGAAGTACCAGAATTTTCTCCTTAGTCAGCTGAAATCTAAGGTAGATGCTTTAGCAGAGGGCATAGAGTGTAAAGAATTACAGGATTTGGTTCATGCCTCTGATCAGGTGGGTAAGCATTCTTTGCAGTGTGGTTTTGATGCTTTACAGGCTTCTTCCAGGGTGGCTGCCACTGGATCAGTTATTCGTAGGCACGCCTGGCTTAAGGATCGGAACTTGTCAGAGCATGTTAAAGCTCGAATTTTAGATGCTCCCCTTCAGTCTGAAGTTTTGTTTGGTTCTCCTGTGGAGTCAGTCTTGAAGAAAATGGAAGACAAAGCTAAGTCTATGCAGACTGTTAAGGATTTTTTACAGGTGCAGCCCCCTACGTTTAGCAGAAATTGGCCTACTAAGGGATGGGCTTACCCTTCTTCTGATTTACAGTCTAGGGGCAGATCTAGACGTGGTAGGGGCAGAGCTCATGCACAGGGTTCTTTCAGGCCTAGGACGTGGAGTTCCCCTGCACAGTCTACAGGTGAGGGCAGGGGCCAGTCCTTTCGTAAACAGACCCAATGACCTGCATCTTCAGCTGCCTGATCCTTCCTGTCTGGCAGCTCCTCTGGGAGGAAAGTTGGCACTTTTCAGGCGAAATTGGTTTTTAGTCACCCAGGACAAATGGGTGTTGGACATTATAAACCGAGGCTACAGTTTTATTTCCACACATTGCCTCCTTTCAAAGGCATGCCAGACGTTCCTCCTCAGCAAAAGGTGGAGGCTCACAAACAGATTTCTTTACTTCTACAAATGGGGGCTATCCAGCAGGTCCCTCCATCAGAAGTGGGCCTAGGATTTTATTCTCACCTGTTTCTTGTACCAAAGAAAGGAAACACTTGGAGGCCAATTCTGGATTTGTCTATTCTCAACACATACCTGGACATTCCAAAATTCAAATTGTTGACTTTGCAACAACTTCTGCCTCTGCTAGGCAAAGATCACTGGATGGTAACTCTGGATCTCAAAGAGGCTTATCTTCATATTCCTATCAGGCCCAGCTGCAGGAGATTCCTGCGTTTTCGGACTGGGACTTTACATTATCAGTTCTCTGCATTGCCCTTTGGCTTATCTACTGCGCCCAGGGTGTTTACAAAGGTTCTGGCTCCGGTGATGGCCTTTTTAAGGTTAAGAGGAATACAAATTTATCCTTATTTGGACGATTGCCTGATTCTTGCTCAAGACAAAGACAAGCTACTTCACCATCTACAGTTTGTTATGGCAGTGTTAAGGTGCCTAGGGTATTCTGTGAACGAAATAAAGTCCAGTCTAGTACCCTCACAGGACATGTGCTTTCTGGGTGTGAGACTGAATACAGCCTCTCAGATGGCGTTTTTGACCCCAGACAAGCAAAGAAATCTTACCCTTTACTTCCAACAATTGTCTCTATGGTCCAGGCTGACTGCAAGGACAGTCCTTCAAGCCTTGGGGTTCATGGCATCTTGTATTCTGGTGCTTCCCAATGCCAAACTGCATATGAGGAAGCTACAATGGTATCTCAAAAGTGTATGGACTCAACACTGCCACGATTTGGACATTTGGTCATTCCAATAATACCTTGCATTCAAAAGGAATTTTTGTGGTGGGCTCAGGAATGTCACCTAAACAAGGGACTCTGTGACCCGACCAGAGGCGAGTCAGATCTTAACGACAGATGCCTCGGACAAGGCTTGGGGAGCACACCTCAATGGAAAATGGGTTCAAGACACGTGGCCTGCCAGACTTCAACATTTGCATATCAACATGAAGGAGATGTTAGCAGTCCAATTTGCATTGATGGCCTTCAAGGATCTACTTCACCCAGGACAAGTGTTGATTCAAACAGACAACACAACTGTCATGTGGTACATCAACAAGCAAGGGGGAACCCATTCGTACCCACTTTGCAGGCAAGCTATGATTTTGTGGGAGACTGCTCTCAGTTTGCACCTCACTCTTCAGGCAAGGTTTCTGCCAGGAGCACAGAACTCCTTAGCGGATGTTTTGAGCAGACAGATGGTGGATCCCCACGAGTGGAAATTGGATCCTCATGTATTTCGACAGTTGACAGTGATTTGGGGGACTCCAGACATAGATCTGTTTGCTTCTCCACTAAATTTCCAGCTGCCAAAGTTTTGCACAAAGATGTTTCATCCAAAAGCTTGGAAAGTGGATGCTCTATCATTCAGTTGGAACAATCTTCACGTCTATGCCTTTCCTCCTCTGCCTCTCCTTCCCAAGGTGCTCTTGAAGGTCAGACAGGACAAGCCCTCCATGATTCTAATAGCTCCAGATTGGCCACGTCAGCACTGGTACCCTCTGCTGAGGAGTTTAGCACGGAGCCTCCTTGGCCTTTGCCATCAAGTCCACACCTTTTGTCCCAGGCAGGCAATCATTTCCTCAATGTCAGGATACAGTCCCTGCATCTGACAGCCTGGCATATTCTGTTCTAGACCCTGGAGGGTCGCAGCTTCCTCAACAAGTTTTGAATGTTATTTTGGAGGCCAGACGGCCTAGTACAAGGAAAGTTTATGCTGATAAATGGAGGAGATTTTTTCTTTGGAGCAAAGCAAAGAGCTTTGATATTTCAGTACCTAATTTGAGTGTTTCACTTCAGTATCTTACAGAATTACTAGACAAAGGTTTGTCTTTCTCCTCTGTAAAAGTTCATGCTGCAGCCATTTCTGCTCACTATGACTGTGACCCACCATTATTCTCTCATCCTTTGTTTAAGCAATTTCTTAGAGGGGCGAAGAACATAAGACCCCCACGTAGAGCTCCTACTCCTTCCTGGGATCTCAATTTTGTGTTGGAAAAACTCACTTTGCCTCCTTTTGAACCTGCAGCTACATCTGAGTTGAAGTTTTTGTCTTGGAAGACTGCTTTTTTGTTGGCCATTACGTCTGCTAGAAGGGTATCTGAATTACAGGCTCTAATGGCAGTTGAACCCTTCCTGATTTTTCATAAGGATAGGGTATCCCTGCGTACTAACCCTACTTTTATGCCTAAAGTTGTTTCAAATGTGGCCTTGAACCAATCTATTCATTTGCCTACATTTTTTGCTGATCCCCAAAATAAAGGGGAAAAAATTTTGCACTCTTTGGATATTCACAGGCAGTTGCGTTATTATTTGAGCAGAACTAAAGGGTTCAGACAGTCCCAACAGTTGTTTGTTTCTTTTGCTTTGGGCTCTCAGGGGAAACCTGTTTCTAAACAAACTATTTCTAAATGGATTGGCCATTGTATTGCTTTTTGTTATTCTCATCATGGTAAGGAGATTCCGGCTGGAATCAGACCTCATTCCACTAGGGCTACTGCCACTTCTACTGCTTTTTTAAGGGGTGTAGCTACTAAAGATATTTTGGAGGCAGCTACTTGGAGTTCAGTGCACACTTTTTCTAAACATTACCATCTCCCTCTTTATTCCAAATCTAGGGCTGGGTTTGCCACTGCAGTTTTACAGGGCATGTTAGCAGCTCCCAATGCTTTATGATTTTGCCAACCTCCCTTTGCCTTTGCTTTGGGACTCTACCCACAGGTTATGACTGCAGCAATGTGAGATGAAGAACATAGTACAGTTTTGTACCTACCATAAATGTAGATGTTCGAAGATCCACATTGCTGCAGTCCAATTTACCCTCCCTCCTTCCCCACTGTAGTTTGGGGTGGTTGTGTGGTTTGGGTTGCAAATATTGTTTGTACATGGGTGGTTGGATGTTTTTCTGTTTTTTGGCTATGGCCTTTGTTTTTAGGGCCTTCTGACATCTGGGGCAAGAAAGACTGAGGATATGACGTCGGTCATGCTCTTTAGTACCATGGCGTACTGACGTCAGATCTGAGCGACCATGACCGACGCCAGCCTAACACTTTGGTATTCGGGCCGACCGAGGACAGCGGACTACCCACAGGTTATGACTGCAGCAATGTGGATCTTCGAACATCTACATTTATGGTAGGTACAAAACTGTACTTTTTTAGGATAGCTTGTAGGTTCACTCTTAAGTAGGAGTATTGTTTTTCCTGTTGTTAACCAAGCTGGTGTCTGTTCAGGGTGCTCATACTCATGGCTAAATCTTCATGTAAAGATGTTACTATATTTACCCAGAAGTTAGGTACTGCAACTGGGCCTGGGGTTTTCCATTTAGGAGCTTTTCTTAACTTAGTTTCAATCTCCTTAGCTGTTACTTCATTCCATTTCATATCCTTGTACATTTGGACTTCTTATTCCTTCATTTACTTTTTCTCAGTAGGTGGATTGGACACTCTAAATTGACCCTAGGTGTGAGTGTGTGTGCCTTCTGTGGAAGGTTGGGCGCCGGGCTGGCAACTCGACACCGTAAAACTCCACTGCCAATCATGAGCGGACAGATGATCCACTGTGGCGACCCCTAACCGGGAAAAAGCCTGAAGAAGAAGATTCCTTCATTTACTACTTCTGTCCACTTAGCATCTTTATGTTCCACAGGATGAGCTTAGATATTTCGCCAGGTAAGGTACATACAAAGGGGAGCACTGTACTCAATTATTGGCTTACTGAGGGTCAAGTACAGGGGAGTTATGACCTGTTTCACACCAGGCAATGCCTTTGCTAATGAGGTGAGCAGCATAGAATGCCTTCCTTACCACAGTAGACACATGGTGGTCAAAGTTTAGGCTACAGTCAACTTGCGGTCCCGATTCTCTCACTACTGATTTGTTAATGTAGGGTATTCTTATTTATATGATAGTCTGCAAGGATATCATTTTTACCAAATGGGATGATGCATTTTTTAACATTGGGTTTGAGTCCACAGCTTTGGCACCAATCATTCATTTGTGTAAGTCCCTCTTTAAGTATATTGACATCATTTGGGGATTAAATGATTACACCCAATTTGCAGTCATCAGCAAAGTTACTCAGCCACAGCCGGTCTATTTTTGCCTGAACTTCTGAGAAGTATATTCCAAACAATAGGGGTCTAGCACTGACCCCTGTGGAATCACACTGATTACACATCTGCTGGTCGAGGTAAAGTCCCCAACTTTGACTGAGTATGATCTGAAAGTGAGCCAGTTAGCAACCCACCTGACAACATAAGAGTTGATATTCAAATGGGAGAGTTTATCAATGATGCCCTAATGTGTGACTGTGTCGAAGGCCTTTGCTAAGTCAAAGTAGGTTTTATGCACATATTTGCCTTCATTTATGGCTCTGGTGATGTTTTTGAAGAAGTTTACCAGGTTTAACGGGCATGACCTGTCTTTGACAAAATCAAAGCGCGTCAAATGAAGGGTTTGGAGATCACCTATGTTATTGATAGGGTCCATGATGATTCGTTCCATGGCCTTAAGATAAGGTTGGTTAAGCTTATGGGTCTATAGTTTCTGTAGTTTGAGTCACAATTTTAAAACGTTTACTTGTAAAACTAGCAATTAAGGGTCAGTGACGCGAATGCCGTTAGGAGCATACAACTACCTCCTGCATGCCAGCGTATGAGTGTGCATGTATAAATGTATACATCTGTATGCATAAGAAGACACACAAATTCAGAGACAGATTTATGTGTTTGTGTGCGCGCACATGTGTGTGTGCGTGCGAGTAGTGGATCTATAACAACATAAAGATATACAGCAAATGCATTTTGAACAACCAAAGAATGCATTTATTTGCTTAAATTGCCTATTTTCCAGCTTGATAAGAGGGTAAGGGGTCTCATCCACACAGCCATCTGAGTCACAAAAGAAGCAAGTTTGAGAAAAGTTATGATAATTCCAATATTAACAGTGAAGTATACCACTAAAACAAATAGGTACACTGTATGCAAAGTTTTAATAAAATACATGCATTATTACATATCCAGCATATACAAATTTGACAGACATTCAAGAATGCCTTGAATTGCAAACCGGTCAGTAAGACATAGCAAGGCTATGGTTTTACAACCTTATGAATATAAACTTAGATTACATATTGCATGCATACTCATGCACACAGATAGGAAAATGTAGGGGAATATAGAGACTACATTTGCCTCAACTTTCAAATGGTAACCAGTGCAACTCTTCTGCAGTCAAATATTCAGAAAAAGAATGACAGATCCAAACATTTTACCGCAGTGCAGGGAAGAAAAATAAAACAAATTGAGTTGAATGGAATCAGTATTATACAGACAATTACTGTGTGATTCCTGAAGGGTGTCAGATAATGGGAAAATAATTTTAGTACAGTAACAATATTCCATTTCAAAGCTGACTGAATGATTCTTATTGAAATGTTATAAGATTGTATTCTTCTAGAATCTTAGGACATTTGCAAAGCAGTGGGTTTGTTTCCAAGATGCAAATGTTCAAAGCAATGCTGTCCTGTTAACTGTGGGGGAAATACTATCTTATAAATGTATGCCTGCATAAGTGCATGCACTAATAAGCAACATTATTTCTGAACATATGTAAAATAATTACCAGTGAAGGGAAAAAAAGCATGTAGCAACAAGCAAGTAACAAAAACAAACAAAAAAATACAACTGCCAAGACTTGGATAATCATTCCACCAAGATGTTCATGTTACACTGCTGCAGTCATTACACTTGGGTTATCCTGCCGTCAGGCGGTTCCCCAGACGGCCTGAGTTCCAAAGTTTTGGTCCAGCATTGGTTGCTGTCGCCTCCTCCCTGACGTATATAAGATGCAGCCGACGCCATTTTCTCCAGTCTTTCTTGCCGCGCGGTGCCCGAAGCACAAGCAGTTCGCAAGTGCCGGTCGGCCGTCTCCTGAGATTTTCATTCTGAATCCAGAACCGAAGTCTTCTACAAAGCTAAGTACGCCGTTGGGGAAACTTTTTCTTGCCTCAGACCGATGTCCGTAAAAGTTAATAACTGTATTTCTTGTGGGAAGCAAATGCGTCATAAGGATTTCCATTCCTGTTGTAGCCCATGCCTAGGCCCTGACCACGTCACTGGTTGTCAGTTTTGTGCTAGGTTTAACAAGCGCACTGTTAAACGTCGGTTTGATTTTGCCAGACATTAATTTGGTAGAAAATTCAATTATACCATGCCGTCATAACTTCTGACGACCAGAATACACAAAAAGTGCAAAGACAAGGATAGGCATCTGAGGCCTAAAACTGACGACGAAGCCTCTTCTAGGCCAGTCACCTGTTTTCCGGTTTTCAGCGAGGCGCCTTCGCAGCCCCTGACGACTGCTTCTGTAGAACCTCAAGCTGCCTCTGACTTCCACGTGGAGATGGCTGTCCTTCGGACGCACAAGTTCTTCAGCCTACCGAGACTAACCTTTCAGAGGGATCCAGAGCAACCCACATTTACAGAGGATGTCTTCAGACCTACTCAGTTAAGCATTAAACCCACAGCTAAGTCTAAGCCTTCTTTAAAGTTAAAGAAACAAATACAGCATTCCCCAGGACAGGCCTCCATGCCTAAGAAACAAATGCTCAAAATGGCCGAAGACCTAATCACTCTGATCAGGGAGTCCCATCCCCCTCCTGATAAAAGGCCTAGACAGGATGCAGACTGACTCATCCGACCTGGTGTCCATCTCTTCTGATTAATCCTCAGACCTAGGATACTCTTTACCCCCTTATGAGGATTCTGATGCTGAGGAATCAATTCCATCAGCCTCACCGCCTGAGGACTACTCCTTTGAGGAAACACTACATACCATGAGGGAGCATTTCCACTGGGAAGGCCAGGATTACTCAGAATCTAAGAAAAGGCTCAGAGACTTCCTGTTATTACCTCAACACAGACCCCTTGCTATTCCGCCAGTGTTAGATATTGTGGATGATATGCATACTGAATCCAGCTTAAATCCTGATTCCTTACCTCCAGCCCTTGTTAAACCTGACAGATACTACAGAGTCCCTGACTCGCATACATTTCTGTATAAAAGCCCTGTAGCTGACCCTGAAACTATTTCTCAGGAACCCAAGGGAGTTAAGGCCTCATCAGCCAAGAATCCAGTTCTCTCTGACATAGATTCCAGAGCATTAGACAGATGGGGAAAGAAAGTATATATGTCTGCAACTTTAGCAATGAGAGCCTTAAAGTGCCAGTTTCACATGCTAAAATATCAGCAATTTTTACTGTCTCTGTTAAAACAAAAAATGCTTCCAGAATCAGATCCTCCTAATTTTAAAGAAATGCAGGATTTATTGCATGCAGCTGAACAAGTGGGAAAGAATACTTTGCGATGTGGTTTTGATTCTCTAGAGGCCTCCTGCAGAGCAGCAGTTACAGGCTCTGTCATTAGAAGGCATGCTTGGTTAAAAGAACATATGTTACCAAAGCAAAATTATTGGATGTACCTTTGCAGCAGGATGTGTTATTTGGCGTTAAGGCAGAAGAGGTATTAAAGAAAATGGAGGATAAGGTAAAATCTATGCAAACGGTGAAGGATTTCTTACAGGTTCAGCCTCCTAGATTTAGCAGAAACTGGCCAACTAAGAATTGGTCCTTTCCAATTACAGACAGACCTCAAAGGGGAAGATAGAGACGTCCAAGAGGTATAGGTCAAACACAAGGTACTTGCAGGCCTCGACAATGGGTTGCATCAGGCCAGAAAGAAGGGGAAGACAGGCCTCAACCATATAAAAAACAGCTCCAATGACTTCCCACTACAGCTACCAAACAAATCCTTCTTGGCAGCCCCCTTGTGAGGAAAACTGGCACTCTTCTACCACAATTAGCAAATGATCACCAAAGACAAATGGGTTCTCAACATTGTATTTCAAGGTTACAGGTTCCACTTTCACACTCTGCCAAGGTTAAAAGGAATGCCAAACCTGCCACCAAATTAATGGGCAGAGGCTCAAAAACAAATTACAGCACTCATGGATATAAGAGCTATTCAGAAGGTATCATCACAGGAGCAAGGACAAGGATTTTACTCAAGACTTTCTGGTACCCAGAAAGGACAAAGCCTGGAGACGCATTCTGGATCTTTCATCTCTAAACACTTACCTGGATGTTCCGAAATTCAAAATGTTGACATTACAGCAGCTTCTTCCCATGCTGGGCAAGAAAGCTTGGCTCGTGACTTTGGACCTCAAAGAGGCTTAACTGCATGTCCCTATCAGACAAAACTGCCGAAGATACCTCTGATTCATAGCGGGCTCAATGCACTACCAATTCTCTGCACTGCCCTTTGTGAAGACCCTGGGCGCAGTAGATAAGCCAAAGTGCCTGGCACCAGTAATTGCATTTTACAGACAGAAAGGAATTCAAATGTATCCGTACCTGGACGACTGCCTGATTCAAGCAGAGAGCAAGGACATTCTTCTAAAGCATCTGGCGTTTGTGAAAAAGTTAAGTTGCCTATGGTACACAGTAAACGAAAAGAAATCAAAACTAGTGCCCTCACAAGAGATTATATTCGTGGGTGCCAGCTTGAACACAATGGCCCAAATGGCTTATCTCATGCCAGAGAAACACAGACAACTGACTCAATACTTTCAATTGATGGCAACGAAGACCCAACTCCCTGCAAGAAAAATTCTGCAGGCCTTGGGTTACATGGCGTCTTGCATACTACTAATTCCATATGCCAGACTGCATATGAGGAAACTACAATGGTACCTAAAGAATGTATGGTCTCAACACTGTCAAAGTTTGGAAACAGTTATACCACTAATCCCTTGCCTTCAACAGGAGTTTCAATGGTAGGCTCAAGCTTGTCACCTCAACAAGGGGGGACAGCCTTTTACACAACCCGCAGCCAGGCAAACACTGACAACAGATGCATCGGATTACGCCTGGGGAACACACATGGCAGGCAAATGTATTCAGGGCACGTGGCCTGCAGAACAAAGGCATCTTCACATCAATCAAAAAGAGATGCTAGCTGTGCAAAATGCGCTTGTATCTTTCAAGGACCTGCTGCATCCAGGACAACTACTATTAAAGACAGACAACACCACAGTTATGTGGCACATAAGCAAGGGGACACTCACTCCTACCCCCTATGCAGACAAGCTATGACCTTGTGGAACACAGCTATAAACCTACAAGTTCATCTGCTAGCACAATTCCTGCCAGGAGGCAAAAACACACTGGCAGACGACTTGAGCAGAAACATCATGGCTCCCCATGAATGGGAGTTGAATCCACAAATATTCAGAATGATAACATAGAAATCGTGGAGCCCGGACATAGATCTGTTTGCATCCCCAATAAACTGCCAGCTACAAAAATTCTGCACAAGGAGTTACCATCCACAAGCATGGAAAGTTGATGCCCTCTTTCAGCTGGGAGAACCTACAAGTATACGCTTTCCCACCACTACCTCTCCTGCCAAAGGTACTCATAAAAGCCAGGCAGGAAGAGCCAAAGATGATCCTGATTGCACCACACTGCCAATGCCAACACTGGTACCCAATCTTAAGGAGCTTAGCACAAGAACCACCCTGGATTTTGCCACAAATCCCACATCTGCTGACTCAGCACAACAAACAAATACTACACAGCCAGCTAAAGACCTTAAACCTAGCTGCATGGAAGATTCCTTAGTCAAGCAAGCAATGCCCCTCTCCAAAGCTGTTATGGACGTCATTCTGGAGGCCAGAAGGCCTAGTACCAGGAAAGCCTATTCGGATAAATGGAAGAGATTCTGTGCCTGGAACCAAGCTCGCAGCCTTGACCCTCTTGTCCCAAACATTCCTCAGGTACTACAATACTTAACTGATATGCTGGACAAAGGACTCTCCTTCTCATCCATCAAGATCCATGCCTCTGCCATATCTGCTCATTACAACACGGATCCACCAATTTTCTCTAATCCTTTGTTAAAACAGTACCTCAGAGGGGCTAAAAACTTAAGACCACCCCGTAGAGCACCTACTCCAACTTGGGATCTCAACTTTGTTTTGGAGAAACTAACTTTACCTCTTTTTGAGCCAGCCAACACAGCAGAATTAAAATATCTCTCTTGGAAAACTGCTCTGCTCCTGGCAATAACATCAGCACGAAGAGTTTCAGAATTACAGGCACTAATGGCAGTGGAACCTTTCCTCATTTTCCACCAGGACAGGGTGTCTTTAAGAACTAACCCTACTTTTATGCCAAAGGTGGTATCCAGTGTGGCTCTAAACCAAACTATTCACCTGCCAACTGTTTATCCTAAACCACAGAATAAAGGGGAGAGACTGCTGCACTCTTTGAACATTCACAGGCAGTTACGCTTCTACTTGGACAAAACCAAACCTTTCAGAAAATCTGAGCAATTATTGGTAGCATATTTATTTTTATTTTATTTTATTTTACGTTTGTTAACCCGGGGGTGTCTGAGCCGAAAAGGACCTTTTTCAGCAGAGGCCCGGGGAGAAAAGCTCCTCAAAGAAAAATTACAGACACGTTTAGTTATTTAGACGTGATCAGTATACACACAAATTACAGGAGACATGTTTTTACAGTGGTGGTATGCGGCACATAAACAGTTACAGTGGAGAGAACAAACAAAAAAATAATTTTAAAAATGAAGGTAATTAATAGATTTGTGGTGTACAGCTGAAATTTGGAACATAGATAGAATACATACATAGTACACAGGTACAGTACATACATTGTAGATTAGCCAGTGTTTGTGAGTAAGATTGAAAACTATTATCAAGTGCTCTAGATTTTGTATGTTTGTGTTATCCGCTTTCACTAGCCTGGGGGAGCAATCATGGCACTGCCAACTTTCCTTGAGATGTTGCCTGATGAGGTAACTGCTTGCCTGCCTGATGAAATGCTGCAGGAGCACAGGGAAAAGCCATTTCAAAACCGACTATTTCAAAATGGATAGGACATTGTATACGTTTCTGCTACACATACCATGGAAAACCTGTTCCTAGCAGCATTGGATCTCACTCCACCAGGGCAACAGCCACTTCAGCTGCCTACCTCAGGGGAGTACCTACCAAGGATATTTTGGAAGCAGCAACTTGGAGTTCTGTATATACCTTCACCAAGCATTACCATTTGCCTCTATACTCCAAATCCAGAGCTGGTTTCGCCACTGCAGTGCTGCAGGGCCTCATAGCCACCCCCTAATGTCTTATAGAACCAGCCACCCTTCCTCAGCTTTGGGATTCTACCCAAGTGTAATGACTACAGCAGTGTAACACGATAAACATAGTACAGTTTTGTACCTACCATAAATGTAGATGTTCGAGTGTATACACTGCTGCAGTCCAGGTTACCCTCCCTCCTTCCCCTCTTACTGTCTAGTACGTACCCATGTCTTCTACCCTTACTACCTATGGGGAATATTTGCTGGTAGCTGTAAGTTGTTTTTTGCATTTCTTATGTATGTTTTATTAGCAATTGGAATTGCCTACCTATTTAGGGGCACCTGACATCTGGGGCAAGAAAAACTGAAGAAAATGGCGTCAGCTGCATCTTATATACCCCTGTCGCACTGACGTCAGGGAAGAAGCGTCAGTAACCGACGCCGGACCAGGACTTTGGAACTCAGGCCGACTGGGGAACCGCCTGACGGCAGGATAACCCAAGTGTAATGACTGCTGCAGTGTATACACTCGAACATCTACATTTATGGTAGGTACAAAACTGTACTTTTTACAAAAACAAGCACATACTAAAGATGTAATTTCAGTGCTGCAAAGGCTGCAGATCAGAGTGTGACTAGATCAACTAATCTAATGGCCTGAGGGTGGGGGAAGGGAAATACAAAAGAACAAATGGCAAACTCTTGGCAGTTCCTAATAATAACCATCCCACAGTGAAGTTTGTGACGTCTATCCTACAGTACGTTAACAAGCTGCTCTGAAAATTGTGCCTCTGTTTGAATGTGACTTACACTGCACTAAAAGATAAACAAAGTACTCTAGCAAGTAACTGACTTTAGAAACATAATATGCCCATGTAAAAGTATTGCCTTACTGCTGTGCTTTCTGTAGCAGCAACAGCAGTAAGTCCGGTCATTAAATGCCTGAAAGGTTATTTTTCTCAATGGCAAATGCACAGATTAAACAAATGAATGGCTCACAAGGAGAACTGTTGTCAGTAGAACTGCAGTTTGAGATGGAATTTGGTTAACACCTTTGAATCTTCCTGCAGGCACTCTTCCCCCACCCCCCTCAGCCAAAGGTGAGCATGCTCAGAAAGGCAAACCTGAAATGTAAACAAAGGCTGAATCAAAACAAAAAATCCCTGGGATTGTCCCTTTAAGAGAATGTGCTTAGCCCGTGATATTACCAAGTTCCTGTTTGGTGTCAGCACAGCTCAGACCTTGATCGTGATGTTTATTGTGTAAAAGTTCCAACATTTAGTCCTCTAAAGCATCTAAGCTGTCTTAGTATTCATGTCCTCTAATTACCCAAATGCAGTGCCTTTTGCTAATGAGGTCTTAAACATTCATATTTCTTCTGGGAGAATAAAGAGGCTTAGGAGATGTGCACTGTTGGCAGCCACTTAGGGGGTACATTATCTGTCAACACTGCCCAGTATTCAGACAAACTACTGGTGTTCATATTTGCTTCGTGCCTGTGTGTTAGGAGAGGTCCCTCAAGTTTTCTGGCCACAACTCAGTTTTAGCACTTGGCACTAAGGACTTTGGTCCCCAGGCTGCCACTCAGTGCAGCACAGCTTAGTGACCTAGTGAAGGGGTGGTTCACTTCTGTCTTCCTACATCAGGATCTGTGGTTCAGGCTCTAAATTTGTCAGTTGCTTTGAAGTATTGAACCCTGCCCATACAGGTGCAGGGCATCATGAGTATGTGTCTGGCATCCTCTGTTGCACGTTTATCTCCACATAACTTCTCTCCATTCACACGAGTTTGGTATTTAGAGGAGTTTTGAATGTCTCCCTTCCTTTTCTCTCTGTTTGGAGGAGTCGAGGGCTCTAACATTTTTAGCTTGGCGACAGAGGAGAGCTACCCACCAAATAACCTTTACCTTGTTAAAACCTTACATTACATAAATACAGCCTGACGTGCCCTGAGTGCCTCCTCCCTTCCCTAAAGAAATGTCTGGGTCAGTATTTTGAGAAAGATTGAAGATGGGCTCTAGATTATCCTTATTTTGTTCACAATCAATGATTTATTTATTTATTTTATTTCTTTACATTTGTTGACCGGGAGTGTCCGACTGGACGTAGGTCCATTTTCAGCTGAGGCCCGGGGAGAAAAGCTTCACAGTTAAAATAAACAGACAGTAGTTACATTGGTAAGTACTGTAATATAATGATAATATTTGATCAGTCTTTTAATAACTAGATGCTGCTTTGTAGACTCCATTAAGGGTAAATGCCCTCTAAAGGTGCTCAGGTTAGTGGAGGAGAGCGTGAAACCGATATACTAGAGTGGACTTCTGCATAGTCTCATCAGTCTAGTACAGGGTTCTAAGTCCACAACACTTGATTTGCAGGTTAAGGTGCCCAAGGCTTTGGACATTGAGTAGTAAGATTCCCTGTGCTAAGTTGGGGCCTGGATCCCTTAATTGCTTGTCTTACCTGCCCTGGTTACAGCCTTCTGTAGTGCACATGGCTGTGGGGGGAAAAAACTTTCAGGCCTCAAATGCTGATCTAAAGGAGGAGCTAGTTAACTATATGGATTTCCACAGTGTGCTGCCATGTATCAACATGTTTCATGAGAGGTGAAGGTGCTGGAGGAGCTGTCTAAGAATTAGAGAAATGATGAGGTGGCTAGGCTTGGGGGGGGGCAGTTTGAGTATGTGTGCCCCTTCCTGGAAGGATCCTCTGTCTACAGTCAGTACCACAGACTAAAGGTCCATAGGATGTTACCAGGCTATTGACCTGAGAGTCTTTACAAGCTAACTGTAAAAGTCCAATATAATACTAGATGAGAGTTATTGTCTTTGCCCAAGATTTTTCTGTCAAGGATTACCTAAGTCCAGGAGAGAAGTAGGGGCAATCCCCAGCAGGAGTTTACAGTTTCCCATTAAGTCATCCAGGTTGCACTTAAACACGGTCATGGAGGTGCTCTGCTTGACAGAGTGGAAGCCTATTCTAGAGGAGTGGCAGCCTCTGAGAGATGTACCTGTCTTTCCGGCAGGTCCTATTTATGTCGCAAGGGATATTGAAGTTCCTGGAACAGGTGACTCTAGTCCCATTTGACTTATGGATGAGCAGCATTTTCATTAAATTCAGGTCAGACATAGCCCTGGAAGCCAGACACAAGTCTCTAAGTAGTCTATACACTACTGAGTACAGTGACAGTGACTTCAGTGTGACGTGACAGAGGTACCTGCCTGAGGGAGGGAGTGCTTATGTTATTAATGCCACTTGCTGAAGTAATAGGCCATTCTGCCACACTGTTGCATGCCCAGTCCTTGGGACTTAGTTTGTACAGGGCATGGGAGGGGATAAGAGAAATTCCTGTGATAACTGTTGTGGTGATGGCTGTACTCTTTTCCTAATGAGAAATGGCTGGATGTAATTTTCTACAGTAGTAGCTCAACAATCTGCAGGGTCTTAAGGAACCCTCTTGAGTCCACATATTCCTTTTCTGGCGTACCTCTCAGGAAATAGCAGCCTCCTTCCTGGCAGAGTTAGGGTACTTATCTTCAGGCAGTCTTGCCTCATGAAAAGTGATGCCAGCCAAATTAGTAAGATGATTCTAGGAGTTCAGCAGTCACTTATCTGAAGCTCTTGTGGCTGCCTATGTGGCCATCTGAGTTTTACCCAGCCTGCACAGCCAAAGGAAAACCATTGCATTTTGATGTTTTGCTGGACAGTCATGTCTTAAAGATCTTAGGCCCTCAACCAGATTGGCTCTTGTCAGAGGCAAAGATGCTTGCTTAGAGCTCTTGGGGGAAAAAGCAGCATATGCACCACTTCTCCTTCAGAATGAGTTCAGGGGTTCAGTAGGGGATGGAATGCTTCTGTTCCATTGTAAACATGTGTGACTTCGTCTGACTCTTCCTTTTTATCATGTCAGACAGTTACTGCCCAAGGGTCCAAGCTTCTGTAGCGTGGCACCATGATTGTGACACTGGACGTGATGGATGTTTGGCACATTGACTGGAATTCACAGTAGGCTTCTTCAGGTTGCTTTTGGTGGATATCACAGTACAGAGTGTTGTCATTTGATGTGTCCACTTCTCCTTGCAGGGGACGAAATTTCATGTATTTTCCCTATAGCAGCAGCATGCTCCTCCTGTTATTGTTGAGTTTGTGCCCATAGTATAACTGTCATTGATGCCTTTATAGCTGCTGTCTGTGGGGCCACCTTATACTGGGCAAAGCCCAGTCTGACCTTGATTTGGAGGATTGCCTTCATTGACACAGAGCTGGACATGGCCTAGTTTGCACATTCCTTTACCTGAAAAGTACCCAGGACTACATGTTCTTCACAGCTTGTATGGAGGGCTGACATGTTCTGGGACTGATTTATTTATTTACAGTTTGATGACCAGCGAGGTCCACTGGGCTCGGGGAGCCCATTTTCAGTGGAGGCCCGGGGAGAAAAGCTCCGCATTACATAGTTTAGTTGCATATACAATCATAGTAAAGAAGACACAATTACAATTTCATTCCATGCTAGAGAACAGGAATAAATTATTTGGTCACATAGTACCTAAATATTTAGGATGGCAGTGGTAACTTAATTGAGCGGGAGAATAAAGACTTAGAAGGAAAAGAGAAAAAAAAAGAAAAAAAGGTGGGATGGGTTATTTATAATGGGTACTATTATGTTATTTACAATATGTGCATTTATACTAAGTTAACTTGTACTCAGTCAGGAGTTTAAGGGGTGGATTGATTATTAGGCTAGGTGTGGAGAGTGCAGTTGCATTTCCTGTTAGAGGAAAGGTAAGAATGTAGCCGAGTTTTAAAGTTTTCACAAGGAAGGAAGAGAATTCCATTTTTTAGCTAAGGTAAAGGATAGAAGAAGCTGACCAGCAGGGACTATTGGGTTTGCGGACAATGATTAGGTTTTGGTGAGTGGATCTTAAGAGTTCTCTGAGTGGTGTAAGGTTGAAGTATGTTGGTTAGTGCTGGGCACAAGTTGAAAAATTAGTCTGTGGGCTGTAGTAATTTAGAGATGGTCTAGATGGTTGGAGAATTCAAGCCAATTTAACAAATGAAGGGCAGTATGATGATGGAAGGAGAAATTTGGGTTTGGTTGCAAATTTAGAAATCTTATAACAGACTTCCAATTTGGAGGAGAGAGAGGCAGATAAGTTTGTTAGAGGAGCGCCATTCATTAGTGAGGGGAGTAGATAGGTAGTGGCGAGAGTTTGTCTGGTGGAAGGCTAGAGAAAGTGGATCTTTTCTGTATAGTATACCAAGTTTTATATGGGTTTTCTTAATGTTTTTCTGGATGTGAGTATAGAATTTTAGGTGTTCATCAATAGTAACCCCAACCCAGCCACTGGGGATGCACAAGCCAGTGCATTTCTTTGTGCCGGTCCCAAGCCCGGATAAATGGGGAGGGTTGCGTCAGGAAGGGCATCTGGTGTAAAACCTCTGCCAAATTACTGATGCGGAGAACATTTCATAATTACATACCGGATTGGTCGAGGCCTGGGTTAACAATGACCGCCATCAGTACTGTTAGTCAACAGGGTGCTGGTGAAAATTGGGCTACTGTTGGCCGAAGAAGAAGAGGAGGGGGAAGGCATGCCCGAAGGCAGGAAGAGAGGAGGAAGGTTAGGAGTGTAGTACTGCGGTTAGGAACTTTGAATGTTGGCAGTATGACTGGTATAGGGAGAGAGCTAGCTGATATGATGGAGAGAAGGAAGGTTGATATATTGTGTGTGCAAGAGACCAGATGGAAGGGAAATAAGGCCAAGTGTATAGGAGGCGGGTTCATATTGTTCTATCATGGTGTGGATGGCAGAAGAATTGGGGTAGGGGTTATGCTAACGGGACACTATGCCAAGAGTGTTTTGGAGGTGAAGAGAGTGTCTGATAGAGTGATGTCTATGAAGCTTGAAATTCACGGTGTAATGATGAATGTTAGTGCATATGCTCCACAAGTTGGGTGTGTGATGGATGAGAAAGAAAAACTTTGGAGTTGGTTGGATGAAGTGGTGGTGAGTGTACCCAAGGGTGAGAGACTAGTGATTGGAGCGGACTTCAGTGGGCATGTTGGTGAAGTGAACAGGGGGGATGAGAAAGTGATGGGTAGGTATAGTGTTAAGGAGAGGAATGCAGAAGGTCAGATTGTGGATTTTGCGAAAAGGATGGACATGGCTGTGGTGAATACATATTTTAAGAGGAGGGAGGAGCATAGGGTGACGTACAAGAGTGGAGGAAGATGCACACAGGTGGATTATATCCTATGTAGGAGGGCCAGTCTGAAGGAGACTGGAGACTGTAAAGTGGTGACTGGGGAAAGTGTAGTTAAGCAGCATAGAATGGTGGTCTGCAGGATGATGATGGTGAATAAGAAGTGGAGGAGGAGTGTGAAAGCAGTGCCAAGGATTAAATTGTGGAAGTTAAAAAAGGGTGATTGTGAGGTGGAGTTCAGAGAAGAGTTAAGACAGGCACTGGGAGGCAATGAATAGTTACCGAATAGCTGGGTAACTACAGCAGAGCTAGTAAGGGAGACTGCTAGGAAGGTGCTTGGTGTAACATCTGGACAGAGGAAGGAGGACAAGGAGACATGGTGGTGGAATGAGGTAGTACAGGGGAGTATACAGAGGAAGAGGCTGGCAAAGAAGTGGGATTGTCAAAGAGATTAAGAAAGTAGACATGATTATAAGGAGATGAGGCGCATGGCAAAGAGAGAGGTGGCAAAGGATAAGGCATATAGAGAGTTGTATGAGAGATTGGACACTAAAGAGGGAGAAAAGGACCTGTACCGATTGACTAGACAGAGGGACAGAGCTGGGAAAGATGTGCAGCAGGTAAGGGGGATAAAGGACAGTGAGGGAAACGTACTCACAAGTGAGGAGAGTGCATTGAGTAGATGGAAAGAGTACTTTGAAGGGCTGATGAATGAAGAGAATGAGAGAGAGAGAAGGTTGGATGATGTGGGGATAGTGACTCAGGAAGTGAAGCAGATTAGCAAGGAGGAAGTAAGGACAGCTATGAAGAGTATGAAGAATGGAAAGGCTGTTGGCCCAGATGACATACCAGTAGAAGCATGGAGGTGCTTAGGAGAAATGGCAGTGCAATTTTTAACCAGATTGTTTAATGAAATTTTGGAAAGTCAGAGGATGCCTGAGGAGTGGAGAAAAAGTGTTTTGGTATCTATCTTTAGGAGTAAGGGTGATGTGCAGAGCTGCAGTAACTACAGAGGGATACAATTGATCAGTCACAGCTTGAAGTTATGGGAAAGAGTAGTGGAAACTAGGTTAAGAAGGGAGGTGATGATTAGTGATCAGCAGTATGGTTTCATAGCCAGGAAAGAGCACTACAGATGCGATGTTTGCTCTGAGAGTGTTGTTGGAGAAATACAGAGAAGGTCAGGAGTTGCATTGCGTCTTTGTAGACTTGGAGAAAGCATATGACAGGGTGCATAGTGAAGAGTTGTGGTATTGTATGAGGAAGTCAGGAGTGGCAGAGAAGTATGTAAGAGTGGTACAGGATATGTACGAGGGTAGTGTGACAGTGGTGAGGACTGCAGTGAGAGTGACAGATCCGTTTAAAGTGGAGGTGGGATTACATCAAGGATCAGCTGAGTCCTTTCTTATTTGCAGTGGTGATGGACAGGTTGACAGATGAGATCAGACAGGATGCCCCGTGGATTATGATGTTTGCAGATGACATTGTGATATGTAGTGAGAGTAGGGACCAGGTTGAGGAGACCCTGGATAGGTGGAGATATGCTTTAGAGAGGAGAGGAATGAAGGTCAGCAGGGCTAAAACAGAATATATGTGTGTAAATGAGAGGGAGGGTAGAGGAATGGTGAGGATGCAGGGAGTAGAATTGGTAAAGGTGGATGAGTTTAAGTACTTGGGATCAGCAGTTCAGAGTAATGGTGAGTGTGGAAGAGAGGTGAAGAAGAGAGTACAGGCAGGGTGGAATGGGTGGAGAAGAGTGTCAGAAGTGATTTGTGACAGACGGGTACCAATAAGAGTGAAAGGGAAGGTCTACAAGAGAGTAGTGAGACCAGCTATGTTATATGGGTTGGAGACTGTAGCATTGACAAAAAGATAGGAGTCAGAGCTGGATGTGGCAGAGTTAAAGATGTTAAGATTTGCACTCGGTGTGACTAGGATGGATAGGATTAGGAATCAGTATATTAGAGGGTCAGCTCAGGTTGGACAGTTTGGAGACACAGCCAGAGAGACGAGATTGAGTTGGTTTGGACATGTGCTGAGGAGGGATGCTGGGTATATTGGGAAAAGGATGCTAAGGATGGAGCTGCCAGGTAAGAGGAAAAGAGGAAGGCCTAAGATAAGGTTTATGGATGTGGTGAGAGAGGACATGCAGGCGGTTGATGTGAAAGAGCATGATGCAGAGGACAGGAAGAAATGGAAACAGATGATCCGCTGTGGCGACCCCTAATGGGAACAGCCGAAAGAAGATGAGCAATAGTAACCCCAAGTAGTTTAGCGAAGGGAACGACCTCTATAGTAGAGTTGTTTTGGCTAATAATTTGGAATGAGTTTTTATCAAGAAGGGGAAGCTTTTGAGGGAGAGAATAATAGTATTTTGGTTTTATTGCCAGTTAGCGAGAGGTGGATGTTAAGTTGTCAATCTCGCCTTCATTCTTGCTTGATGGGTTCGGAGCCGATCCCTCGGCTCCGACTCGGCACTTGCTTTAGCTCGAGAACTCCTTTTACCAGCTCGAGGCAGCCCCATATCCCATGATGCAAGGCAGGAAGTACCCAGATCTCGTTTGCCGCTTCGCTTGGGAGGTCTTCTCTTTACCAGCTCCTGGTAAGTAATTCACATTTGTGACTTTTAAGCCCCTTTTACTTAAAAACTTTTTGTTTTTGATAGTTTAACTTTAAATTTAACTTTTTCTGACAGAAATCCCTGTCTCTTTTAATTTTTTTAGTCAGTTAATTTCCCTGTCCCATCCCCCCCCCTGTTAGGGTGTGTGTGTTGGTATTTTTTACTAAATACCTTTTGGTATTAGTTTAATTTAATTGGACTGGTGTGTGTGTGTTTTTGTTAGACACCATGTCTAAAGAGAGGGTTTCAGGTTTTAAGAAGTGTGACTCGTGCTGTCAGAAGATGTCTCTGACAGACGGTCACACTTCTTGCCTGTACTGTTTAGGCCCTCTTCACCTGCAGGACTCCTGTGCTATTTGTCACTCCTTCAGCCAGAGAGTCCTGCAGGAGAGAAGGAATAAGTTGATTCTCAGGGGTCTTCTTAAGCCGGAGGGCTCTCCGGCTAAGTCGGCCCCACAAAAATCAACTAAATCTGCCAAGACCCAGGCTTCTGTTTCTAAGCCTGTGGCCTCGGCTCCGACTCGTATAGAGTCGAGATCGCCCGCTGGAGCCGATTCTGATCCACTAAGCTTCGGCCCGAAGGCTATCGGTGCCGAATCTGCTTTGACCACTGTGGGGTCGGTTCCAACCGCTCCGACACCCACGCATACGGCATCGGTGTCGGCTCCGATCGGCTCCGACACCCATGTGGCACAGGCATCGGTGTCGGCCCGATCGGCTCCGACACCGTTACTTGGTGGCTGTATCGGCTCCGCTGGAGCCGATACATCGAGACGCTTCTGTCGGCTCCGAGAAGTCGGTGCCGACAGGATCTGTAGTATCGGCTCCGATGGGCCATTCCAGGAAGAGGGCGGGGGCTCCTTCCTTTGGGCCGGTACTTCGGCTCGCCTCGCCTCTTCTATCGGAGCGGAGCCATCGGAGCCGATCTTCAAGGTCATCCAGGTTGTCAGATCATGACCTCGAGAGAGTGGTCAGTAGATTGCTCAAGTCACAGGTACTGGCCCAAATGCTACACAGTCCGTCTCAGCAGACGACTGTTGGTCCACACCCCGTTACAGTTCCTCCTTCAACTCTACCCCAAAGCTTGGAGTTGGAGTCTTGGTTTGGTTACTGCTACGGCTGGAGGACGGATACCCCTTCTGTTCCTTCAGCCCCTACTCTTATCTCCTCTTCCTTAGAGGGATTCGTGGTCGGGCTTCCATGGTCTCCTCCGAGCGGTGAGTGGCATCGGACCCTTGTCCGAGCCCGCTCTTCCCTTGGAGCCTCGGCCTTGGTGAGCTCGGCTCCGACATCTGCCTCGGAGACTTCCTTCGGTGGCCCCTGGAGTTCCTAGCTCTTCGGAGCGGGCCTCTCGGATCTGCCTGGGAGGGAGCATTCGAGGTGATGAAGAGTGTACTGGCCACTAGTATCAGTCAGCAGTCTCTTCCCGTAGCTCCTCCCTCTATTGTACCTGTTGACATCTCTGCCACTACTCTTGCTACAGGACCCAGAGATCCTCCGCCTCAGGTTTCCCCATTGGGAATTTCCCCTCTTCCGAGGATTCTCCTGATGTTTCGGGAGATCCTCCTAGGAAGAGGACTTGTAAGAGGAAGCATGTAGACTCCCGAGTCTGTCACTCGGATACTGACTTTGATGAGTCAGAGGGATCCCCTAGATCCCCTCTGAGGATGTCTCCTTCTCAGACATCCTAGAACTTCTGAAACAGAGGGAAACTGGCCCACCAACAATCCCTCTGAGGATGAGTCAGTATACCTAGAGGCGTTTGGATCTCGGCCCTCCACCTCCTGGGTGTCTCCGCCTTTCGACCCCTTGATGCAGGTTATTGCTCGAAAGGCGTGGACAGCTCCTGACTCTGTAGAGCCAGTCCCTAGGAGGCCTTCTAAATTTATAACTGCCCCTAGTGACAAACTATTCCTTACCAAAGGTGTCCCCGCTGATGCCATGGTGGTGGCTGCGGCCACCAAAAAGGAACTTGCAGATCCTTCTGTGCCCGTCCATCCTCCTAATAAGGACTCTAGGACCATGGATAGGTACGGCAAGCGGATGTTTTCCTCAGCGACCTTTGCTATGCGTTCGCTGAATTATCTTTGTCACTTCACCAGACTCCAGAGAGATATCCTGAAGGAGCTGGGAGAGGTAGTTCAGGATCCTACAGCTGCAGGGGCCCAAGAAAAGATTGCTTCGCAGCTAGGAACCCTCAATTCCATTGCTAACTCCTCCATGCGGCTAATATCTTATGCTGCTGATGGAGCGAGTAGAGCCGCAGGCACAGGTGTGGCTCTTAGACGCCAAGCCTGGATGCGGCTATGTGATTTTATGGATCCCTTTAAGGCGACCTTCGCATAATCTCCCTTTGATGGGTCAGCTTTGTTTGGCCCTCAGGTGAAGGAAACCTTGACCAGGTGTGAGCAGGACGGCAAGACTCTTTCTGCTGTTGGAGTCCGTTTTTCCACCCCTTCTAGGCCTTATCCCAAAGGACAGAAGGGTGGGAAGATGTGGTTCCGTAAATCCCAAGGAGACACGCCGGATTCACGTGGTCAGTTTACCCCTAGAGGCAGAGGGGGTAACAACAACAGACGCTCTAGAGGCAGAGGGGTCCAAGAACCAGGGCAACAGGGAGTCTCTTCCTGAGCAGCCCTTTCAGCATCCCTGAGGTGTTGCCCGGCTGTCCCTCCTTGGAGGCAGTCGGGGGAAGACTATCACTGTACCCAGAAGCCTGGCATTCCCTCACTCAAGACAGATGGGTACAGTCGATCATATCCAAGGGTTACATAATTCCTTTCGAGGAAAGTCCCTTTCCCTCAAGTTCCCTTCCAGATGTACCACCCGGTCTAAGGGACATTGCAGAGTTAGAAATCGCAAAACTGCTGCAAAAAAGAGCCATTCAGCCAGTTACACTAGACCATTCAGATCCCGGAATCTACTCAAGGTTCTTTTTGGTCCCCAAAAAGACGGGAGACTGGAGACCAATATTGGATCTCAGCAGACTCAACAAGTCTGTCAGGAAGACAAGATTCCGAATGGTCACTCTTCAGTCAATTCTGCCCTTCTTACAGAAGGACAACTGGATGTACTCAATAGATCTTCAGGATGCGTACTATCACATCAAAATTCACAGACGCTCCAGGAGATTTCTCCGCCGGCTGGGGTCCAGTCATTTCCAGTTCAGAGCCCTGCCCTTTGGTCTCACTACAGCCCCCAGAGTGTTCACCAAATGCATGGCAGTGGTCACGGCTCACCTGAGACGTCAAGGATTCCAGGTGTTTCCGATCTCGACGACTGGCTCCTGTCAGCCACCACCAGGCATCAGCTTATACAAGCCAGGGATTACACAATAGACCTTTGTTCTCATTTAGGCATCTCGATCAACTTCGAAAAGTCATCCTTATCGCCCTGCCAGTCTATTACCTTCATAGGCGCAAACTTAGACACTGTTCGGATGTCAGCTACCCTTACAGAACAAAGAGTTTCAGACATTCAGACTCATGTCAGGATCATTCTGGCCAGCAAGAAAGTACAGGCCAGAATGGTTCTAAAGGTATTAGGTCTCATGGCTGCGGCCATTACTCTTCTTCCCTGGCTCGATTCTACATGCGCTCCTTCAGTGGATGCTGTTCACACAGTGGTCATACCAGCAACTTCCTATGCGTCACCAGATTCTGGTGACACAGACATGCAAAGAACATCTTGCTTGGTGGATCACATCGTCTCAGGTTCACCAAGGCAGGTGCTTTGTACCCCCGTCCCCGATAGCCACTGTCACCACGGATGCCTCCCTGATCGGGTGGGGGGGTCATTATCAGGGCAGGATGGTTCATGGGACGTGGCAACCGTTCGAGTACCATCTGCACATAAATGTCCTGGAGATGAGAGCAGTGCTTTTGACGTTGCAAGCCCTCAACGACTTTCTTCCCGTAGGGACAATTGCAGTCCACACAGACATGTCTGTAGTGTGGTATATCAACAAACAGGGCGGAACCAAGTCCTACCCCTTGTGTCGAGAAGCGCTCAGACTATGGCAATGGGCGATCTCCTCTCATCGGTTTCTGGTAGCAACGCATATCCCTGGGAAAACCAACATTCTAGCGGACAGATTGAGCAGAGCTATTCTCATGCCTCACGAGTGGTCTCTCAAACAATCCGTAGCGGAAGAGATTTTTCTGGAATGGGGTCGCCCATGTTGCGATCTTTTTGCTACTCCCCAAAACAGCAAATGTCCAGACTTCTTCAGCCTCTTCCCTCTATCAGGCCATCCCCAGAGACGCTCTGACCCAGGATTGGCCCCAGGGACTTCTTTATGCCTTCCTCCATTTCCTCTGATCCCTCAGGTGATCCAGAAAGCTACCGCTTTGAGAGCCAAATTGATTCTCATTGCCCCTTACTGGCCTCGACAAGTTTGGTTCCTGCTCCTCCATCATCATCTTTTGGTGCAGCCGTGGCATCTGGACCCAGTGCCAGATCTACTGATTCACCAATCCGGTCAGCTGCACCGGTCAATCCCTTCTCTCAACCTCACAGCATGGTTGCTCCACTTCCTTCCCTAGCCAGGCTTCCTTTGATCTCTAACTCTGTTAGAGATATCATAGTAGCTTCACTAAAATCCTCTACCAGGAGGATTTACACGAGCAAATGGAAACGTTTCTCTTATTGGGCTAAGGCCCAAAATATTGATCCTTTTACTGCCCCTGTTCAGGCAGTTCTAGACTTCTTAGCAGAGATTTTTCATGCAGGCTCCTCTTCTTCCACAGTCAGAGTTCAATTGGCTGCTATTTCTAATTTTCATGTTGGGATAGCAGATCATAATATTATGTCCCATAGGCTCTGCAGGGCCTTCTTGAAAGGAATTTTCCTACTAAAGCCTCCAATCAGGAATCCTCCTCCTCAGTGGGATCTAAATTTAGTGCTGACATCCTTGATTCTTCCCCCCTTCGAGCCAGCTGTTTCTTGTTCCCTGAAATATCTTTCTTGGAAAACTTTATTCCTAGTGGCTATTACATCTGCCAGGAGGGTGTCTGAACTTCATGCTCTTTCGGTTCGACCCCCCTATTTGGTTTTTCACAAAGACAGAGTATCTTTGAGAACTAATCCATCGTTTTTACCTAAAGTCGCTTCAAAAAACAATCTGAATCAATCCATTGATCTCCCTGTATTTTTCCTAACTATTCAGATAGAGCTGAACAAAAGCTACATTATCTTGACGTCCACCGTCAGCTTAGATATTATTTGGACAGAACAAAAAAATTTAGGAAATCTGATCAACTTTTTGTTTCCTATGCGGATAATAAAAAAGGCCTTCCTGTTTCTAAAGTGACTTTGTCCAGATGGCTTTCTTCGGTCATCACTGAAATTTATACGATCAGGGGAAAACAGCTGTGCTCAAAACCTAAAGCACATTCAACTAGGAGTTTAGCTACTTCTGCAGCTTTTCAAGCTAGACTGCCTTTGGACACTATTTGTGCAGCGGCCACTTGGGCCACTCCTCACACTTTTGTTTCCCATTACAAATTGGACTTGGCCTCCAGGGACAGAGCCAGTTTTGGCTCTACCGTCCTCAAGAGTTTGTTCCATTGAGCCACCCAGGATAGAGGTGCTAGGACGCGGTCCCATCAAGCAAGAATGAAGGCGAGATTGACAACTTAACATTAAGAAGTTATGTTCCTACCATAACGTTCCATGTTAGTTGTCTTCTCTCGCCTTCTTTCTTGCGACCCTCCCTCCTTCCCCTGGCCTGGACAGACCTTGTACAAGAAACTATTATGCTAAAGACCATTCTAACCTGGTCCTTTTCCATCTGTAAGTTTCTTCTTCCTTTGGGAAGTATTTTTATGCTTGGTGTTATTGCCCTTTTGTCAACAAACGAGATCTGGGTACTTCCTGCCTTGCATCATGGGATATGGGGCTGCCTCGAGCTGGTAAAAGGAGTTCTCGAGCTAAAGCAAGTGCCGAGTCGGAGCCGAGGGATCGGCTCCGAACCCATCAAGCAAGAAAGAAGGCGAGAGAAGACAACTAACATGGAACGTTATGGTAGGAACATAACTTCTTATTTTGGAGCATCCAGATGTTCTTCGTGTTTCACTGTTGCAGTCATTATATTTGGTTAATCTTCTGGCAGGTTGCCCTCAGTCGGCCTGAATTCCAAAGTCTTGGGTCCTGCGTCAGTTGCCATCTCCTCTTCCATTATGTCAGGTCGTCAGGGGTATAAAAGATGCAGCCGACGCCATTTTCTTTAGTCTTTCTTGCCGCGCGGTGCCCAAAGCAGAAGCATTTTGCAAGTGCCGGTTGGCCGACTATTGGAATATTAGAGTTTGAGTGTGAGAACCGAAGTCTTCACTAAAGCTAAGTACCCCATTGGGGAAACTTTTTTCTTGCTTTTTACTGATGTCAGAAAAAGTTAATTGTATTACTTGTGGGAAGCAAATACCTCATAAGGATTTCCATGTATATACTGTATTGCTTGCCTAGGCCCTGATCACAACGTGCCTGGCTGTCGGTTTTGTGCTAGATTTAACCAATGCACTATTAAGCGTCGGTATATTTTTGCCTCCAAGTATTTTGGAAACAGATTTAACTACCCAGAAATGTCTTCGGATAGCAATCTGACTAAAAAAACACAAAGAAAAGGTCAGAGAAAGGCAGGAAGCTTCTCCTAAGCCAGTTGCTGGTTCGCCGGTACTCAGTGAGGCGCTTTTGCAGTCCCTGATACCCGCTACCTTCGAGTCGCAGGCCTCTACTGACACCCATGTGGGGGTTGGCATTCCGCAAGATACTCAAGGTATTGGACCAATGGATGTATCTCCCTCGGATGGGTCCGGAGCCGCTGAGCAGGCACTGGCTTCTGAGGGCGTCTTCAGACCTCAACACTTTTATATCAAACCGAAGAAAGCTGCAAAACCAAAGGCAAAGACACCTTTTAAAACTAAAAAAATGACGCCTGAGCCATGTGCACAGGCCTCTATGCCCAAAAAACAGATGATCAAAATGGCCGAAGACCTTATTACCTTGATCAGGGGTGTACCCATCCCCCTCCAGATAAGAGGCCTAGGCAAAACACTGAATCTTCAGATCAGATTTCTATTACTTCTGATTCCTCTTCTGATCAGGAATTATCTTTACCTCTCTGAGGATTCTGATGCTGAGGAGTCTATTCCATCAGCATCTCCTCCTGAGGATTATTCATTTGGAGAAACCTTGCATACTTTGAGGGGGCATTTCCACTGGGAGAGTCAAGACTTCTTAGAATAAAAAAAAAAGGCTCAGGGATTTCCTCCTTCTCCCTCAGCACAAGCTTTTAGCCATTCCTCCTGTTTTAGACATTGTGGATGATGTGTTTTCGGAGTCAAGCCTGACCCCTGACTCCTTACCTCCGGCGCCCAGTAAGCCTGACAGTTATTACAGGGTCCCTTACTCTCATAAATTTTTATTTAGAAACCCTGCTGCTGATCCTGAAACTATTTCACAGGGTCCAAAGGGAGTTAAGGCCTCAACAGCAAGAAACCCTACCCACTCCGACAGAGATTCAAGGGCACTGGACAGATGGGGAAAAAGGTTTATACATCTGCAACCTTGGCAATTAGGGCCTTAAACTGTCAATTTCATATGCTTAAGTGCCAACAACATGTTATGGGATTGCTGAAACAGAAAATGATGTTGATTTCAGAATGTGCAGAAAATAAGGAATTGCAGGAATTATTGCATGCAGCTGAACAAGTAAAGCATATTTTGCAATGTGGTTTTGATTCTTTAGAGGCCTCCTGCAGGGCCGCAGTTACTGGATCTGCGATTAGGAGGCATGCCTGGTTACAGGAACAAAATTTGCATGATTACGTTAAAGCTAAATGCACCTTTACAGCATGATTCTCTGTTTGGTACTAAGGCAGAAGAGATTTTAAAGAAAATGGAAGACAAGGCTAAGTCTATGCAAACTGTGAAAGATTTCTTGCAAGTACAGCCACCTAGATTCAGTAGACACGGGCCTACAAATAATTGGTCTTTTCCTGTGTCAGACAGAGCTCAAAGGGGCAAATCCATATGCCCTTAAGGGTTCCAGGTACCATGCTCAAGACTCATACAGGTCAAAGCAATGGGGCGCATCCACCTCCAAATCTGGGGGAAATAAATCGCAAAGCTACAGAAAGCAATCCCAATGACTTCCCTCTGCCTACACCAAGCACTTATCTTTTGGCAGCACCCACAGGGGGAAAATAGCACCTTTTGCTCAAAATTGGCAGTTAATAACCCAGGACAAATGGGTACTAAACATCGTATCACAGGGATACAGATTCCATTTCCACAGTCTGCCAATGACAAATGGTTGGCCAGATCTGCCAAAAAATCAATGGGCAGAGGCATAGAAACAGGTTACGTCCCTCATGGATATGGGGGCCATTCAGACAGTACCAGAACAGGAAAAAGGATAAGGTTTTTACTCCAGACTGTTCTTGGTACCCAGAAAGGACAAGGCCTGGCGGCCAATACTGGATTTATCGATTTTGAGCACATACCTGGACATTCCAAAATTCAAAGTGCTCACTTTGCAACAGCTTCTGCCCCTGCTGGGCAAGAATGCTTGGCTGGTGACTTTAGACCTAAAAGAGGCATACCTACATATCCCAATAAGACAGTTGTGCAGAAGATACCTCCGATTCAAGGCTGGCTTAATGCATTGCCAATTCTCTGCACTGCCCTTTGGCTCATCTACTGCGCCCAGGGTCTTTACAAAGTGCCTGGCACCAGTAATTGCATTTTGCAGACAAAGAAGTATTCAAATATACCCTTACTTGGACGACTGTCTCATTCAAGCAGAGAACAAGGACACTCTTCTACGACACCTGGCGTTTGTGAAAAGGCTTCTAAATGAAAAGAAATCACAACTGGTACCCTCTCAAAAGATAACATTCCTGGGTGCAAGCTTGAATACAACTGCCCAGATGGATTACATCACGCCAGACAAACAAAGGCAACTGACTACTTACTTCAGACTGATGGCAACAAAAACCCAGTCTTCTGCAAGACAAATTCTGCAGGCTCTGGGCTTCATGGCATCCTGCATCCTACTAATTCCATATGCAAGTCTGCATATGAGAAAACTACAATGGTACCTAAAAAGTTCATGGAGTCAACATTGTCACAGTCTGGAAACAATGATTCCTCTCATCCCTTGCCTGCATCAGGAGTTTCTGTGGTGGGCAAAGGCCTGTCGCCAAAACATGGGACGGCCCTTCATTCTACTCCCTGCCAGCCAAACCTTAATAGACACATCAGATTAAACCTGGGGGACCCACATGGCAGGAAGATGCATTTGGGGCATATGGGCACCAAGTCAAATGCATCTACATATCAACCAGAAAGAGATGCTAGCTGTTCAAAATGCCCTAACAGCCTTCAAGGACTTACTTCATCCAGGGCAACTACTGATAAAGATGGACAACACCACAGTCCTGTGGTATATAAACAAGCAAGGAGGCACACACTCGTAACCCCTTTGCAGTTTAGCCATGGCACTGTGGGGCACAGCTTTGACCTACCGAGTAAATCTTCAAGCTCAATTCCTGCCAGGGAAACAAAACACTCTGACAGACGATTTAAGCAGGAAACCTTATGGATCCTCACGAGTGGAAACTAAATCCACAAGTCTTCAGCATGATAGCAAAGAAATGGAGGAGCCCAGACATAGACCTATTTGCCTCTCCTCAAAATTATTAACTGAAAGGATTCTGCACAAGGACTTATCACAGACGAGCATGGAAAGCGTGGACGCCCTGTCCTTCATTTGGAAAAACCTATCAATTTATGCCTTTCCTCCTCTGCCTCTTCTACCCAAGGTCCTCCTAAAAGTCAGACAAGAGAAGCCAAAGATGGTATTAATTGCCCCAGACTGGCCCCGCTAATATTGGTACCCAATCCTAAGGTACTTATACAGTAGCCAGCTTGGACCTTGCCTCAAAAACCACAACTACTGTCCCAGCAAAACAATCAGATCATGCACAATCAACTACAGACTCGGAACCTGGCGGCATGGTTAATCCTGTAGTTATACAGACAACACCTCTCAGTAAATCTGTGATGGATGTCATTTTGGAAGTCAGAAGGCCTAGTACTAGAAAATCTTATGCTGACAAATGGAAGAGATTCTGTGCTTGGAATCGAGCACAAGGTACCGATGCAGCAGAACCGCATATTCCACAGATATTACAATACTTAACTGAGATGCTTGACAAGGGCCTATCATTTTCATCAATCAAAATCCATGTCTCTGCCATTTCAGCTCATTACAATACAGAGCCCACCAATCTTTTCTCATCCTTTACTAAAGCAGTATCTTAGAGGAGCCAAACATTTAAGGCCTCCTAGAAGATCACCATTACCTGCATGGGACCTCAATTATGTGTTGGAAAAGCTCACCCTGCCTCTATTTGAACCAGCTGCTTCCGCTGATATAAATTTCTTGTCATGGAAGACAGCCTGCTACTAGCAATTACTTCAGCAAGAAGAGTCTTAGAGCTACAGGCCCTCATGGCTGTGGAGCCTTTTATCATATTTTACCCAGACAGGGTGTCTCCGAGGACAAATCCTACCTTTATGCCCAAGGTCGTTTCCAGTGTGGCTCTTAACCAAACAATTCATCTGCCAACTTTTTATCCAAATCCGCAGAACAAAGGGGAGAGAATTCTGCATTCCTTGGACGTACACAGCTAAGATTCTACTTGAGCAGGACTAAAGCTCTAAGAAAAACTGAGCAATTACTAGTGTCATATGCTGCAGGATCAGAAGGAAAGGCAATTTCAAAGCAGACAATTTCAAAGTGGATATTCTATTGCATACGTTTCTGCTACTTACACCATGGCAAACCTGTGCCCAAGGGCATTAGGTCTCACTCCACCAGGGCTGCAGCTACTTCAGCAGCCTTTCTCAGAGCATACCTACCAAGTACATTCTAGAAGCTGCTACTTGGAGTTCTGTTAACACCTTTACAAAGCACTACCATTTGTCTCTCTACACTAAGTCCGGGGCAGGCTTTGCCACTGCAGTGCTGCAGGGCCTTATAGCCTCACCTAATGCTGTCTAGCTCCAGCCTTCCAACCATAGCTTTGGGATCCTACCCAAATTTAATGAGTGCAGCAGTGAAACACGAAGAACATAGTACAGTTGTGTACACTTACCATAAATGGATGTTAGAGTGTATTCACTGTTGCAGTCCAGGTTACCCTCCTGCCCCATCCCCCTGTCATTCTAGTTTCTTTCCTTCTCTATCTTCTACAACCTATGTGGTGTAGTTGCTTGTAGATGAATGTGAAGTTTATATTGATGCATGTGTATATATATAATGTGTGTGTGTGTGTGTGTGTATATATATATATATATATATATATATATATATATATATATATATATATATATATATATATATATATATATAAATTTAGAATATTGCCTCCTTTTTGGGGGCACCTGACATCGGGGGCAAGAAAAACTAAAGAAAATGGTGTCTACTGCATGTTTTATACCCCTGACGTCATGGAAGAGGTGACGGCAACCGACACAGGATCCAAGACTTTGGAATTTAGGCCGACTGAGGGCAACCTGGTAGCAGATTACCCAAATGTAATGACTGCAACAGTGAATACACTCAAACATCTACATTTATGGTAAGTGTACACAACTGTACTTTTCAGTGGTGAAGAAAGCAGTTTGGGTCACTGTAGCACTGAGAGGTTAGAGGCACAGCAGACTAAAGTTGAATCGTCTGCATATTGTACAATTTTGGTGTTGTGTATGGCTTTGTGGAAATCATCAGCTGGATCTTTGGCAATACCTTTCTGATTTTTTTAGTGTCAGGTGGCTTCATTGATTGGTATCGTATCCTTGTTGCTAGTCTTGATGGGATGATTCCCAGCAGTCACTAAGTGAGCTTTATTTTCCTGCAATCAAAGCTATCACAACTCCTGATTATGCATGCTTTGCTAGTGAGTTTGTAGGGGAGACCATTTTGGCTATTTTATATGCAAGGCACCTGGTTTTTGAGTGGAAGTGGGATCCATATTTAACTGATGTTGCAGGTAGTCTTCCTAGCCTTGATGACTCTGGAGGTGGAGCTGTTTTGGTAACTTCTATCACCCCCCCCCCCCATGGCTGCTACCACCATGTGATATCTAAATTAGGTAAGAGGGACATAACTTTGTTTCCCATCAATCAGAGGTGATGCAAATCTGGCAACAGGCTATTGAAAAGAAGAAATCCCAGTTTTAGCCGTTCATGTCTCTGACAAGCCGTATGAAAGCTTATTTATTTCTCTTGTTGAGCTTACATTTTGAGAATTCTGTTTACTGTCCTCTAAGATTAAAGCTCAAAATAATGCAATTGTATCATCTGCTCTGGCAATCAGGGTAAGGGGAATTTAGTGAGGATGCTTTTTTTTTCTATCTCATGACAAGGGAAGATGCTATGGATGTTCTTCATCTCACATTGCTGCAGTCATAACCTGTGGGTAGTCCGCTGTCCTCGGTCGGCCCGAATACCAAAGTGTTAGGCTGGCGTCGGTCATGGTCGCTCAGATCTGACGTCAGTACGCCGTGGTACTAAAGCGCATGACCGACGCCATATCCTCAGTCTTTCTTGCCGCATGGTCCGAAGCAGAAGCAGCGTTTGCAAGTGCCGTTCGGCGTCCTGAAATTTTCGTATTCTGAGTTTCAGACCGAAAACCAAGTTGGGCTAAGTACCCCGTTGGGGAATATTTTTGTCTTTTCTTGCCTCAGTTAAATCCGGATGTCAGAAAAAGTGAATAATTGTATTTCTTGTGGGAAACGGATACCTCATAGGGATTACCACTCTCTCTGTATTCCTTGCTTGGGGCCTGAGCACGACGTAGTCGGGTGTCGCTTTTGTGCTAGATTTAATAAGCGCACCATTAAACGTAGGTTAGATTGTGCTAGGCTTGTCTTCAGTAAGCGGTGTAATTACAGTATGCCGTCGGATCCTCCGCCCGCTACCGCTAAGAAGCGTAAGGAAAAATCGTTAAAGTCCAAGCAGGATGAGTCGTCCGTTCCGGACGCCGGTTCTTTAGAAACTATGGTGGAATCTGTGGATCCAGCCGAGGTTTCAGCTGAGTCTCAGGGGGAGCCTTTAATTTTGCAAGATGTGGCCTCTCAGGAGTCGGGTCAGGCTGAGGGGGCCTCTCAGGTTGTTGTACTCCCTTCTTTACATAAGGTGGTTAGGCCTTCTCCCTCTGTCTCTAAGGTACCTTCCAAGGTCAGGCCTGGTTTGTCTTCCTCTGGCGTCAGTCCTAGTTCTGCAGGTTCTGTACCTAAAAAACACATGCTTAAAATGGCAGAAGATTTGATTACCATGATCAGAGTTTCTATGCCCCCTCCGGATAAGAGGCCTAGGGTAGAGCCAGAGGTGGAAGGATTGGAACATTCTTCAGATTACTCAGAGTCTTCGACTGAAGATATTCAGGATTTTCCCCCTTATTCTGATTCAGACGCAGAGGATTCTAGTCCTTCTGCTTCCCCTCCAGAGGATTTTTCTTTTTCAGAAACCCTGCATTCTATGAGGGAGCATTTTAAATGGGAAGGTCAGGATTTCTCAGATTCCCGAAAGAGGCTTAGGGAATTCTTGTTTTTACCACAACATAGGCCCTTGGCTATACCTCCTGTTTTGGATGTTGTTCAGGATGTTTTCTCTGAGGCTTCCCTTCATCCAGACTCTTTGCCTCCTGCCCCGGTTAAGCCAGACAGGTATTACAGAGTGCCAGAGGCTCATAAATATTTGTATAAGAGCCCAAGGGCTGACCCAGAAGCTATTAGCCAGGGACCTAAGGGTGTCAGGGCTTCTGTTGTAAAGAATCCAGTTCCTATGGATAAAGATTCTAGAGCTTTGGATAGGTGGGGTAAAAAAGTGTATACCTCTTCCACTCTTGCAATGAGGGCTTTGAATTGCCAGTTTCATATGCTGAAGTACCAGAATTTTCTCCTTAGTCAGTTAAAATCTAAGGTAGATGCTTTAGCAGAGGGCATAGAGTGGAAGGAATTACAGGATTTGGTTCATGCCTCTGATCAGGTGGGTAAGCATTCTTTGCAGTGTGGTTTTGATGCTTTACAGGCTTCTTCCACGGTGGCTGCCACTGGATCAGTTATTCGTAGGCACGCCTGGCTTAAGGATCAGAACTTGTCAGAGCATGTTAAAGCTCGAATTTTGGATGCTCCCCTTCAGTCTGAAGTTTTGTTTGGTTCTCCTGTGGAGTCAGTCTTGAAGAAAATGGAAGACAAAGCTAAGTCTATGCAGACTGTTAAGGATTTTTTACAGGTGCAGCCCCCTAAGTTTAGCAGAAATTGGCCTACTAAGGGATGGGCTTACCCTTCTTCTGATTTCCAGGCTAGGGGCAGATCTAGACGTGGTAGGGGCAGAGCTCATGCACAGGGCACTTTCAGGCCTAGGACGTGGAGTTCCCCTGCACAGTCTACAGGTGAGGGCAGGGGCCAGTCCTTTCGTAAACAGACCCAATGACCTGCATCTTCAGCTGCCCGATCCTTCCTGTCTGGCAGCTCCTCTGGGAGGAAAGTTGGCACTTTTCAGGCAAAATTGGCTTTTAGTCACCCAGGACAAATGGGTGTTGGACATTATAAACCGAGGCTACAAGTTTTATTTCCACACATTGCCTCCTTTCAAAGGCATGCCAGACGTTCCTCCTCAGCAAAAGGTGGAGGCTCACAAACAGATTTCTTTACTTCTACAAATGGGGGCTATCCAGCAGGTCCGTCCGTCAGAAGTGGGCCTAGGATTTTATTCTCGCCTGATGTTCTTCATCTCACATTGCTGCAGTCCTTACACTTGGGTAGTCCGCTGTCCTCGGTCGGCCCGAATATCAAAGTATAAGGCTGACGTCGGTCAAGGCGCATTTGACTGACATCAGGACGTCAGGGTACAAATGCGCATGACCGACGTCATATCCTCAGTCTTTTTTGCCGCATGGTCCGATGCAGAAGCAGCGTTGCAAGTGCCGGTTGGCGTTCTGAAATTGTTCGGTTTCGGAGTTTCAGACCGAGTCGAAGTTGGCTAAGTACCCCGTTGGGGAATATTTTAGTTTTTTCTTGCCTCAGTGGTTTACCGGATGTCAGAAAAAGTGAATAATTGTATTTCTTGTGGGAAACAGATACCGCATAGAGACTACCATACTTTGTGTATTCCTTGTTTAGGGCCTGAGCACGACGTTGTTGGGTGTCGCTCTTGTGCTAGATTCAATAAGCGCACTATAAAGAGAAGGTTAGATTGTGCCAGGTTAGTCTTCGGGAAGCGGTGCAATTATAAAATGCCGTCGGAGGCTCCGACGCCCGCTTCTTCGAAGAAGCGCAAGGACAAAGCAGTTAAGCCTAGGCTAGAAGAACCGTCTGTACCGGACGCCGGTTCTTTAGAGGCGTCGGTGGAGCCGGTGGTTCCACCGGAGGTTTCTTTGGGATCCCAGGGAGAGACTTTGTTATTGCAGGATGTGGCCTCTCAGGAGGCAGGTCAGGCTGATGGGGCTTCTCAGGTTACTATACTCCCCTCCCTTCCTAGGGTGGTTAGGCCCTCTCCTTCTGTTTCCAAGGCTTCTCCCAGAGGCAGGCCAGGTTTAGCTTCAGTTGGTGTCACCCCTAGTTCTTCAGGAACTGTGCCCAAGAAGCATATGCTTAAAATGGCAGAAGATTTGATTACTTTAATTAGGGTTCTTTGCCCCTCCTGATAAGAGACCTAGGGTGGAACCTGAGCTAGGAGTTTTGAGCAGGCTTGGATGTTTCAGAGTCTTGCTGAAGACTTGCAGGAGTATTCCCTTATTCTGATTCTGATGTGGATGATTCTACTCCTTCTGCTTCTCCTCCTGAGGATTTTTCTTTTCAGAAACTCTTCATTCCATGAGGGAGCATTTTAAGTGGGAAGGTCAGGACTTCTCTGATTCCAGGAAAAGGCTTAGGAATTTTTGTTTTACCCCAGCATAGGCCTTTGGCTATACCTCCTGTTTTGGATGTGGTGGAAGATGTTTTACAGAGGCTTCTCTTAATCCTGATTCTTTGCCTCCTGCTCCTGTTAAACCGGATAGGTATTACAGGGTGCCTGAAGCTCATAAGTATCTTCTTAAGAGTCCTAGGGCAGACCCAGAAACTGTTAGTCAGGGGCCTAAAGGTGTTAAGGCTTCTGTTGTCAAGAATCCGGTTCCTTCAGATAAAGAGGCCAGGGCCTTGGATAGATGGGGAAAGAAAGTTTATACTTCCTCCACTCTAGCTATGAGGGCTTTGAATTGCCAGTTTCACATGTTGAAATACCAAAACTATCTCCTTTCTCAATTGAAGTGTAAGGTTGATGCTCTGGCGGAAGGTATTGATTGTAAAGAGTTACAAGATTTAGTACATGTTTCTGAACAGGTGGGTAAGCATTCTTTGCAATGTGGTTTTGATGCTGTACAGGCCTCGTCTAGGGTGGCTGCCACTGGGTCAGTTCTTCGCAGGCACGCCTGGCTGAGGGATCAGAATTTATCTGACCATGTTAAAACAAGGATTTTAGATGCTCCTTTACAATCTGATGTGTTGTTTGGTTCTCCTGTTGAGACAGTCTTAAAGAAAATGGAAGACAAGGCTAAGTCTATGCAGACTGTTAAAGATTTTTTGCAAGTTCAGCCTCCAAAGTTTAGTAGAAATTGGCCTACTAAGGGGTGGACCTATCCTTCTTATGATTCCCAGTCTAGGGGTAGATCTAGGCGTGGTAGGGGCAGAGCTCAGGGCTCTTTCAGGCCTAGAACAGGGAGTTCTCCTGCACAGTCTTGGTGAGGGCAGGGGTCAGTCCTTTCGTAAACAGACCCAATGACCTACCTTTTCAGCTGCCAGAACCTGCTGCCTGGCAGCACCTTTGGGAGGAAGGTTGGCACTTTTCAAAGAAAATTGGAGTTTAATTACCCAAGACAGATGGGTATTGGATATCATTTACCACGGTTACAGGTTTTATTTTCATACCTTGCCTCCTTTCAAAGGCATGCCAGACGTTCCTCCTCAACAAAGAATAGAGGCTCACAAGCAAATTTCTCTGTTACTCCAAATAGGGGCCATACAGCCGGTCCCTATGCCAGAAGTGGGCCTAGGATTTTATTCTCGCCTGTTCCTAGTACCAAAGAAAGGGAACACGTGGAGACCAATTTTGGACTTATCTATCCTCAACACTTATCTGGACATTCCCAAGTTCAAAATGTTGACGTTACAGCAGCTTTTACCTCTGCTGGGCAAAGATCATTGGATGGTAACCTTGGATCTCAAGGAGGCTTATCTTCATGTTCCTATCAGACTGAGTTGGAGGAAGTATCTGCATTTTCGAGCTGGGACTTCTCATTATCAGTTCTCTGCATTGCCCTTTGGCTTATCTACTGCGCCCAGAGTGTTCACAAAGGTTCTGGCTCCAGTGATAGCTTTCCTCAGGTTAAAAGGAATACAGATCTATCCTTATTTGGACGACTGCCTGATTCTGGCTCAAGGAAGGGACGAGCTTCTTCATCATTTGGATTATGTGATAGCAGTGCTAAGATGCCTGGGGTATTCTGTGAACGAAATAAAGTCCAGTCTAGTACCCTCTCAGGACATGTGCTTTCTGGGTGTGAGACTGAATACAGCATCCCAGATGGCCTTTTGACCCCGGACAAACAAAAGAATCTTTCCCTTTACTTTCATCAGTTGTCTCATCAGTCCAGGCTGACTGCAAGGACAGTCCTTCAAGCCTTGGGGTTCATGGCATCTTGTATTCTGGTGCTTCCCAATGCCAAACTGCATATGAGGAAGCTACAATGGTATCTCAAAATGTATGGACACAGCACTGCCAGGATTTGGACACTGTCATTCAAATAATACCTTGCATTCAAAAGGAATTGTTGTGGTGGGCTCAGGAATGTCACTTAAACAAGGGACTCTCTGTGACCCGGCCAGAGGCGAGTCAGATTCTAACGACAGATGCCTCAGACAAAGCTTGGGGAGCTCATCTGAATGGAAAGTGGATACAAGACAAGTGGCCTGCCAGACTACAACATCTACATATCAACTTGAAAGAGATGTTAGCAGTCCAGTTTGCATTAATAGCTTTCAAGGATTTACTTCTTCCAGGGCAGGTGTTGATTCTAACAGACAACACAACTGTCATGTGGTACATCAACAAGCAAGGGTGAACACATTCTTATCCTCTATGCAGGCAAGCAATGATTTTGTGGGAGACTGCTCTCAGTTTACAGCTAAATCTTCAGGCAAGGTTTCTGCCGAGCACAGAACTCCTTAGCAGATGTGTTGAGCAGACAAATTATGGATCCCCACGAGTGGAAATTGGATCCTCATGTATTTCAGAAATTGACAGTGTCATGGGGAACTCCAGACATAGATCTGTTCGCTTCTCCACTAAACCATCGGCTGCCAAAGTTTTGCACAAAAAGGTTTCATCCCACAGCTTGGAAAGTGGATGCTCTTTCCTTCAATTGGAGCAATCTTCATGTGTATGCCTTTCCGCCTCTGCCTCTCCTCCAAAAGGTACTACTAAAGGCCAGACAAGACAAGCCAAGGATGATTTTGATAGCTCCAGATTGGCCTCGACAGCATTGGTACCCATTACTGAGAAGCCTGGTACGGAAGCCTCCATGGCCTTTGCCTTCGATTCCACACCTGTTGTCTCAGGAGGACAGTCATTTGCTCAATGTCAAGCTTCACTCTCTGCACCTAACAGCCTGGCATATTCTGTTTTGAACCATAGTGGGCCTCCACTTCCACAGCAAGTTTTGAATGTTATTTTGGAAGCTAGAAGGCCTAGTACAAGGAAAGTGTACGCAGATAAATGGAAGAGATTTTTATTTTGGAGTGCAGCAAAGGATTTTGATGTTTCTGAGCCTAATTTAAGTGTGGCTCTTCAATATCTTACTGAGTTATTGGACAAAGGTTTGTCCTTCTCTTCTATTAAGGTTCATGCTGCAGCAATTTCGGCTCACTATGATTGTGACCCACCATTGTTTTCTCATCCTTTGTTCAAGCAATTTCTTAGAGGGGCAAAGAATATAAGACCCCCACGAAGAGCTCCTACTCCTGCTTGGGATCTCAATTTTGTGTTGGAGAAACTCACTCTACAACCTTTTGAGCCTGCAGCTTCTGCTGAATTAAAGTTTTTGTCATGGAAGACTGCTTTTTTGTTGGCTATTACCTCTGCAAGAAGGGTTTCTGAGTTGCAGGCCCTTATGGCGGTTGAGCCTTTCTTAATTTTTCATAAGGATAGGGTATCTTTCATTACTAATCCTTCCTTTATGCCTAAAGTGGTTTCTAGTGTGGCTTTAAACCAAACTATTCATTTGCCTACTTTTTATGCAAATCCCCAAAATAAAGGGGAAAAGATTTTGCACACTTTAGATGTACACAGGCAGTTGCGATATTATTTGGACAGAACTAAAGGGTTCAGGCAGTCTCAGCAGTTATTTGTTTCTTTTGCTTTGAGTTCTCAGGGCTAGCCTGTGTCAAAACTATTTCTAAGTGGATTGGGTTTTGCATTGCTTTCTGTTATTCCCATCATGGTAAGGAGATTCCAGCTGGGATTAGGCCTCATTCCACTAGGGCTACTGCCACTTCAACAGCTTTTTTGAGGGGGGTGGCAACTAAGGATATTTTGGAGGCAGCTACTTGGAGTTCAGTGCATACTTTCTCTAGGCATTATCACCTTCCACTGTACTCTAAATCCAGGGCTGGTTTTGCCACTGCTGTTTTGCAGGGCATTTTGGCAGCTCCTGCTTCATTATAGTTTGGCCATCCTCCCTTACCTCTGCTTTGGGATTCTACCCAAGTGTAAGGACTGCAGCAATGTGAGATGAAGAACATAGTACAGTTTTGTACCTACCATAAATGTAGATGTTCGAAGATCCACATTGCTGCAGTCCAATTTACCCTCCCTCCTTCTCCTCTGTAGTTTGAGGCGGTTGTGTGGGTTGGGTTGTCAATATGAGGTATATTGTATATATTGTATATATTGTACATATTTTTAGTGTTAGGATGGTTGGTTGTTGTCTTTGGGTTTTGACCTTTATTTTTAGGGTCTTCTGACATCTGGGGCAAGAAAAGACTGAGGATATGACGTCGGTCATGCGCATTTGTACCCTGACGTCCTGATGTCAGTCAAATGCGCCTTGACCAACGTCAGCCTTGTACTTTGATATTCGGGCCGACCGAGGACAGCGGACTACCCAAGTGTAAGGACTGCAGCAATGTGGATCTTCGAACATCTACATTTATGGTAGGTACAAAACTGTACTTTTCTTGTACCAAAGAAAGGAAACACTTGGAGGCCAATTCTGGATTTGTCTATTCTCAACACATACCTGGACATTCCAAAATTCAAAATGTTGACTTTGCAACAACTTCTGCCTCTGCTAGGCAAAGATCACTGGATGGTAACTCTGGATCTCAAAGAGGCTTATCTTCATATTCCTATCAGGCCCAGCTGCAGGAGATTCCTGCGTTTTCGGGCTGGGAATTTACATTATCAGTTCTCTGCATTGCCCTTTGGCTTATCTACTGCGCCCAGGGTGTTCACAAAGGTTCTGGCTCCCGTGATAGCCTTCTTCAGGTTAAGAGGAATACAAATTTATCCTTATTTGGACGATTGCCTGATTCTTGCTCAAGACAAAGACAAGCTACTTCACCATCTACAGTATGTTATGGCAGTGTTAAGGTTCCTAGGATATTCTGTGAACGAAATAAAGTCCAGTCTAGTACCCTCTCAGGACATGTGCTTTCTGGGTGTGAGACTGAATACAGCCTCTCAGATGGCGTTTTTGACCCCGGACAAGCAAAGAAATCTTACCCTTTACTTCCAACAATTGTCTCTACGGTCCAGGCTGACTGCAAGGACAGTCCTTCAAGACTTGGGGTTCATGGCATCTTGTATTCTGGTGCTTCCCAATGCCAAACTGCATATGAGGAAGCTACAATGGTATCTCAAAAGTGTATGGACTCAACACTGCCACGATTTGGACACTGTCATTCAGATAATACCTTGCATTCAAAAGGAATTTTTGTGGTGGGCTCAGGAATGTCACCTAAACAAGGGACTCTCTGTGACCCGACCAGAGGCGAGTCAGATCTTAACAACAGATGCCTCAGACAAGGCTTGGGGAGCACACCTCAATGGAAAATGGGTTCAAGGCACGTGGCCTGCCAGACTTCAACATTTGCATATCAACATGAAGGAGATGTTAGCAGTCCAATTTGCATTGATGGCTTTCAAGGATCTACTTCACCCAGGACAAGTGTTGATTCAAACAGACAACACAACTGTCATGTGGTACATCAACAAGCAAGGGGGAACCCATTCGTACCCTCTTTGCAGGCAAGCTATGATTTTGTGGGAGACTGCTCTCAGTTTGCACCTCACTCTTCAGGCAAGGTTTCTGCCAGGAGCACAGAACTCCTTAGCGGATGTTTTGAGCAGACAGATGGTGGTTCCCCACGAGTGGAAATTGGATCCTCGTGTATTTCGACAGTTGACAGTGATTTGGGGGACTCCGGACATAGATCTGTTCGCTTCTCCACTAAATTTCCAGCTGCCAAAGTTTTGCACAAGGATGTTTCATCCAAAAGCTTGGAAAGTGGATGCTCTATCATTCAGTTGGAACAATCTTCACGTCTATGCCTTTCCTCCTCTGCCTCTCCTTCCCAAGGTGCTCTTGAAGGTCAGACAGGACAAGCCCTCCATGATTCTAATAGCTCCAGATTGGCCACGTCAGCACTGGTACCCTCTGCTGAGGAGTTTAGTACGGGTGCCTCCTTGGCCTTTGCCATCGATTCCACACCTTTTGTCCCAGGCAGGCAATCATTTCCTCAATGTCAGGATACAGTCCTTGCATCTGACAGCCTGGCATATTCTGTTCTAGACCCTGGAGGGTCGCAGCTTCCTCAACAAGTTTTGAATGTTATTTTGGAGGCCAGACGGCCTAGTACAAGGAAAGTTTATGCTGATAAATGGAGGAGATTTTTCCTTTGGAGCAAAGCAAAGAGCTTTGATGTTTCAGTACCTAATTTGAGTGTTTCACTTCAGTATCTTACAGAATTACTAGACAAAGGTTTGTCTTTCTCCTCTGTAAAAGTTCATGCTGCAGCCATTTCTGCTCACTATGACTGTGACCCACCATTATTCTCTCATCCTTTGTTTAAGCAATTTCTTAGAGGGGCAAAGAACATAAGACCCCCACGTAGAGCTCCTACTCCTTCCTGGGATCTCAAGTTTGTGTTGGAAAAACTCACTTTACCTCCCTTTGAACCTGCAGCTACATCTGAGTTGAAGTTTTTGTCTTGGAAGACTGCTTTTTTGTTGGCCATTACGTCTGCTAGAAGGGTATCTGAATTACAGGCTCTAATGGCAGTTGAACCCTTCCTGATTTTTCATAAGGATAGGGTATCCCTGTGTACTAACCCTACTTTTATGCCTAAAGTTGTTTCAAATGTGTCCTTGAACCAATCTATTCATTTGCCTACATTTTATGCTGATCCCCAAAATAAAGGGGAAAAAATTTTGCACTCTTTGGATATTCACAGGCAGTTGCGTTATTATTTGAGCAGAACTAAAGGGTTCAGACAGTCTCAACAGTTGTTTGTTTCTTTTGCTTTGGGCTGTCAGGGGAAACCTGTTTCTCAGCAAACTATTTCTAAGTGGATTGGCCATTGTATTGCTTTTTGTTATTCTCATCATGGTAAGGAGATTCCGGCTGGAATCAGACCTCATTCCACTAGGGCTACTGCCACGTCTACTGCTTTTTTAAGGGGTGTAGCTACTAAAGATATTTTGGAGGCAGCTACTTGGAGTTCAGTGCACACTTTTTCTAAACATTACCATCTCCCTCTTTATTCCAAATCTAGGGCTGGGTTTGCCACTGCAGTTTTACAGGGCATGTTAGCAGCTCCCAATGCTTTATGATTTTGCCAGCCTCCCTTTACCTTTGCTTTGGGATTCTACCCACAGGTTATGACTGCAGCAATGTGAGATGAAGAACATAGTACAGTTTTGTACCTACCATAAATGTAGATGTTCGAAGATCCACATTGCTGCAGTCCAATTTACCCTCCCTCCTTCCCCACTGTAGTTTGGGGTGGTTGTGTGTTTTGGGTTGTCAATATTGTTTGTACATGGGTGGTTGGATGTTTTTTCTGTTTTTTGGCTATGGCCTTTCTTTTTAGGGCCTTCTGACATCTGGGGGCAAGAAAGACTGAGGATATGACGTCGGTCATGCGCTTTAGTACCACGGCGTACTGACGTCAGATCTGAGCGACCATGACCGACGCCAGCCTAACACTTTGGTATTCGGGCCGACCGAGGACAGTGGACTACCCACAGGTTATGACTGCAGCAATGTGGATCTTCGAACATCTACATTTATGGTAGGTACAAAACTGTACTTTTGGTACCGTTTCCTCTAATGTTATGCCTCGTGGAAAAGAAAAACAAATCTCATCCTTATCACCTCTTAGTAGCTGGACATGGTGAGTTTTCAGACTTTGAGATCATGATGGTATAAGAAATCTTCCTGGTTAGTTCAAAGGTATCCCCATGTCTGCCTACTCAGGCCTGCCTTAGGTTTTGGCTCCTGGTAATAGAGCCTTGCACTTGGGATTTTAGAGGAGATTGATACAACAAGTAAAAACATTTCAGCTGGCAGCCCTGCATTGGCAAATGGAATATTTTCTCTATTTGAGGAAATATCTTCTCTTACTCCAGTTGGTAAGCCTGCAAGACGCTCCTTACTTTTGTCTGGCACCTGTAAAAATATCTTGCCAGTTACTGCATGGTAAAGATACATTCATCATTTGATCATCATTCCCACTGCATCAGTGGCATTTTTTGGTTTTTCTGCCAAGATAACCCAGTACCGGCCAGCTTTCCAAAGCCCCAGAGTCACATCCCTGTCTCTTGTGGCAGCTGATTTTCTAAGCTTATCCTGAGAGAGGAAACCTTCATCTTGACGGTGAGTGAGCAGTCTTTTTCTGACTTCCAAAGAAGGAAAGCCCTGTGACTCTTCACAGGATCCATTGCTGATTTTTCTGGCTTTCTGCTCAGATAAGCACCATTGGAGACCTCCTTCCTCTCATTTTATTAGATTTATTATTCACTTTGTTTTTATGTTTATTTAAATTTATTTTTTTAATATTTATCTGTCACTGTCTACAGTAATTCCTTTGAGGATTTCTGCTTATAGCAGTGCTTACTTGTTTTTATCTTTGATAAATGCTTGATGTTAGGTAGTCTGATCTCACCTTCATTTTTACATATGGGTTCGGAGCCGATCCTCTGCTCCGACTCTGCTGATTTACTAGCTGGAAGACTTCTGGTTGGCTCGTGGCTAAGCAGGTATCCCATGGTGCACCAGTACAATCCCCAAATCTCATTTGCCATGTCGATGAGTTTGGTTGTGCTTCTCTTGGCTCTGGCTAAGTTTTTCAAATTTTTTGTATTTAGTATTGTATTTCAATACTTTATTAGACATTTTATTGTATATTTGGTGTTGCTAATAAATTAGGCAGTTGTATTGCTTGCCTTTTTTGAGTGCAACTTGGTTTACTAGTGGTTATTGGCATCCTCTGTGCCAGTTAATTTTAGGCGCCGTTGCCCATTTTCTGATTATTAGGTAGAGTATTAGTTTTTGGCGGTTTTCCGCTCTTAGCCAACAGGGGCTCCTGTTGTCTTGTGTTATTCTGACCTTTTTTTTTTGGTCACCGTTGGCAGTTAATTTTTTGCTATATTGAGATTGTTTTTGGCGGGGATCCACTTGTGTTTTTAGTAGGATTGCAGCTCCCTAGTATACTACCTCTTATTAAAAATTATAGAAGTATAGAAATTTATTGTGTCCTTAACGGTTTCTCTTGTGTGACTGGGCTTTCCTTTCTGGTATGTTTAAATTAGAAGACCTAGCTTTCTCTGCACCAGGCTAGGCCCGTTTAAGTTAGAGGACCTAGTCCTCATGTAGCTCCTCCTTAGGGCTAGGCCCATTTTAGTTAGAGGACCTAGTCCTCCTCCTTTTTCTCTCTTTCAATCTCTCTGAGTTTTGTGTGTGTAATAATGTCTGAGGAAAGTAAGGAGCATAAACCCTCAGGGTTCAAAAAGTGCATGAAATGCTCCCAAAAGATGTCTTTAACGGATGGCCACAGTAGCTGTGTCTACTGCCTAGGGGCCATCTACTTGCAGGAATCGTGCTTGTTCTGCCATGCTTTTTCTCCTAGAGTGTTACAGGAGAGAGAGAACAAACTCATACTCAAGGGTCTATTAAAACCATGCCTTGAGGAAGCACTATCCAGTTCTTCGGCTTCCTCTAAGTCTGGGAAATCAAAATCCTCAAAAAGGCCTTCTCTGGCACTGGCTGGTGTCTCGGAGCCACCTCCTAAACAGTGAAACAGTCCAAATCTGCCTCCTCGACGACTCAGCCTTCAGAGCCGAAGGAGCGCATCATCGTGGTGTCAGTCTGTTACAGGTGTTTCAGAGCCGATCTCTGAACCTATTGATACAGCAGTTGACTCTGCTACTCTGAGCCGGTCTGTAAGCTCCCTACCGGTTTCCGTAACACTTAAGTCTCCAGTGCCCCCCAGGTCAAGATCCCCTACTATGACTTCCAGGAGCCTCTCAGAAGAGGATGTAGATAGGGTAATGCTGAGACTCCTGAAGTCATCTGCGCTACCAAAATTATTGTTGGCTCTGACCCAGTCAGCTCCGGAGACACTTGGCCCAGCTTTGCCCTTGTCTGCTATTCCTCCTTCGAGCCATACTGGGTTTCGGAGCTGGAGTGTTTGGTGCCAATGGAGGAAATGCCGGTTCCAGCTCACTTTGTTGCTGCCTTAGAGCCGGGTTCAGCTCCAACACGCTCTGTGCCATCCGTCGTGTCCAGGGGCAGAAGCTATCCTGTCGGCACCAACCAAGAGGGTTGGAATCCATCTTCGGTTCCGAGCCTTCCTCTTGGTGCTTCGGCCAGGGTGAGCTCGGACCGTGCATCTATCTCGGAGCCGACAGCTCTGGCTCCGGTGCCGACCTTCGTCTCTTCGGAGCGGGGAAGTCTTCAGAGCCAGAGAGGTCGGCGTTTGAGATGAGGAGCATGCTGTCTCATTCTCCATCTTCTACCAGTGGCACCAGCACTCTTCCCCTGAGAGCGATCACTTCAGTCTCAGCCCCTACTCTCTCTGGAGACAGCAGAGACCCGCAACCTCGGGAGCCATCGGCTGGCGGCCCCCACTCTTCCGAGGCTTCTCCGGAATGTCCTTCCGAGGACCCTCCTTGGAAGAGGTTATGAGAGAGGAGACATGTTGACTCCCAGGATGAGTCTTTGACATCGGGCACTGACCTCAAGGAGTCAGAAGGGTCCCCCAAGTCATCCTCTGATGTCTCCTTTGTGGGCATTTTAAAGATACTTAGGCAGAGATGCGACTGGCCCACTGTTAACCCTTTTGATGAGGAGTCTGTGTACCTAAAGGCTTTCAGGTCTCAACTTTCTTCCTCTTGGGTGTCTCCACCTTTTGACGAACTGATGGATCTAGTTAGTGGAAAGGTTTGGGATACTCATGACACCATAGAGCCAGTCCCCAGGAGACCGAACAAGTTCTTGTCTGCCCCTCCTGGTAAAGAGCTCTTGTCCAAGGGCGTTCCCGTAGATGCCATTGTGGTGGCGGCAGCCACGAAGGAGGAGTTTGCGGAGACTTCATTTGTTCATCCTCACAACAAGGAGTTTCAAACAAGGAGTTTCGACAGATGGACAGATTTGGGAATGGTATCTTTAGTTCAGCAGCCTTTACCCTTCGATCGCTGAACTACCTCACGCACTTCACAAGGATGCAGAGGGATCTCCTCAAGGAGTTAGGGGATTCCATACAAGGTGCGTGTACTAAGGTAGCTCTTGACAAGATTTCTACTCAGTTGTCCACCTTAAATTCTGTGGTTAACTCCTCCATGCAACTTATCTCATATGTTGCGGATGGAGCGAGTAGAGCAGCAGGTTCTGGAGTTGCCTTGAGGCGCCACTCCTGGATGCACTTATGTAATTTTGCGGAACCGTTCGTCTACTTTCACCAACGCCCCATTTGGTTCCTCATTGTTTGGTTCCAAGTTGAAGGATGCACTCACTCGGTGTGAGCAAGAAGGAAAGACGCTTGCTGCTGTGGGAGTCAGTTTTACTGTCCCTTCCAGACCATACCCCCAAGGGTCAAAAGGGTGGTAAAATGTGGTTCAAGAAGTGCCAGAGGGTCTTTCCTGACACACAGGGTGAATCCTCCTTCAGAGGTAGAGGAGGAGGGAAACGGCAGACGCCCTAGAGGTAGGGGCTGTCCGCAGTACCAACAAGGCTGTGATTCCTTTCGAGGACGGCCTTATCAGCGCTCCTGATGTGGAGTCAGACTGCGCTTCTCTGGGGCCGGTCGGGGGTTGCATTTCTTTGTACCAAGAAGCCTGGCTAAATATCACCCAAGACAAGTGGGTACAAAGAGTTGTTACCAGAGGCTATATCATACCCTTTTCCCTATCACTGATTTTTCCCAAAAGGATCTCAGATGTACCACCCAATCACAGGGATCAGGCAACTGTGGAGATCAACAAGTTGCTCTTAAAAAAAGAGTCATCCAGCCCATCTCAGCAGACCAGATAGGATCCGGAACTTACTCCAGGCTCTTTTTAGTTCCAAAATGAACTGGAGATTGGAGGCCAATATTGGACCTCAGCAGATTGAACGAATCAGTGAAGAAGGACAAGTTTTGGATGGTAACACTGCAGTCTATACTCCCGTTGTTAGGGAAAGACTTTTGGATGTGCTCTCTGGATCTTCAGGACGCCTACTTACCACATAAAAATGGACAAGGGTTCCAGAAGCAATCTACACTTCCGGCTGGGAGCCAGTCACTATCAGTTTCACGCTCTGCCCTTTGGTCTCACCACAGCCCCCAGGGTGTTCACCAAATGCATGGCAGTAGTGACAGCTCATCTGAGATGTCAGGGATTCCAGGTGTTTCTGTATTTGGACGACTGACTCCTGACCGCGCCCCCACCAGGCATCTACTCCTCCAAAACAGGGACGCCACAATTCAACTTTGTGCTCAGTTAGGGATCTCCATAAACTGGAAAAAATCTGCATTATTGCCCTCTCAATCTGTGATTTTTATAGGCGCAGAGGTAGACACAGTGAACATGACAGCTCGTCTTCCTGCCGAAAGGGCACAGAACTTAATCTCCCAAGTTCAACGTTTTCTTCCCTTGCGAAAAGTCAAAGAGAAATGGGTTCTTCAGCTCCTCGGGACTATGGCTTCCACAATTCTATTAGTACCATTAGCCAGGTTGCACATGAGAATTCTCCAGTGGCTTCTATCTTCCCAGTGTTCCTTCCAATATCTCCTACTGAGTCATCCTATCCTGCTGACGGAATCATGCAAGAAGGACCTTCTTTGGTGGATAGCTCCCTATCAACTTATCACGTGTGCCCCCTTTGTTCCGGCCCAACCCATTGCCACTGTGACCACGGATGCCTCCCAGATTGGATGGGGGTGGGTCTTTATCTCGACAGGACTGTCCAAGGCTCATGGCAAGAACACGATGCTCATCTGCATATCAATCTTCTGGAGATGAGGGCGGTGCTTCTGGCGTTGCAAGCACTTCAAGACCTTCTTCCTCTAGGGACAACTGCGATACAATCAGACAACATGTCGATGGTTTGGTACATCAACAAACAGGGCGGTACCAGATCCTACCCACAATGTCGAGAGGCTATGTGAGTTTGGGAATGGTCGATTTCTTCCCAGCGCTTTCTGGTTGCAACACACATTCCAGGGGCGACCAACGTGATAGCCGACAAGCTCAGCCAGGCAATCCTAATGCCTCACGATTGGTCTCTGAAACGGGAAACAGTGGATCGGACTTTCTGGGAATGGGGACAGCCTTGCTGCGACCTTTTTGCCAGCCCAGTCAATACCAAATGCAGCAGCTATTTTTCCCTCATTCCCCTTCTGGGGGAGACTCCCAGAGACACTCTGGCTCATGATTGGCCCATGGGACGTCTGTATGCCTTTCCTCCAATCCCTCTCATTTCCAAAGTGATTCAGAAAGCCAGTCGGCTGGGAAGCAAATTGATCCTCATTGCTCCTTACTGGCCTCGTCAGGTATGGTTCCCCTTCCTCGAGCCCCTCCTCCTGGACGATCCTTGGATTCTGGGCCCAGCTCTAGATCTATTGACTGACATGGGTTCATTACACCCCTCAATCCACACCCTCAAATTGACAGCGTGGCTTCTCCAGTTCCATCCCTAGTCAGGCTTCATGATGTATCATCCTCAGTGTCACATATTCTTATGTCCTCCCATAAACCTTCAACTAGGAGGCTGTATGGCAGTAAATGGAAAGAATGAATGCAAATCCATACACTGCTATCCCTGTGATTCTGGATTTTCTTTGATTTTTTTCAGCAAGGATCTGCCGCTGCCACTATCAGAGTCCAATTGGCGGCAATTTCTCATTTTCACTTGGGTTTTCCAGATACCAGTTTAATGTCTCATAAGCTATGCAAGACCTTTTTGAAAAGGGCCACTCTATTGAGACCACCTCTGCAAGAACCAGTGGCTTCTTGGGATTTAAATTTTGTGTTGTCCAAATTGACATCTTAACACTTTGAACCTTCCCACTCATCTTCACTAAAATTTTTGTCTTGGAAGACCTTGTAGCTATCACATCAGCTAGACAGGTATCGGAGCTACAGGCCTTGTCTATTAAGCCACCATATTTGATTTTTTCACAACGACAGGGTGTCATTACGTACTAATCCCTCCTTTGTCCCCAAAGTTTGTTCTAATGCTACCTTACACCAATCAATAGAACTCCCAGTTTTCTTCCCTAACCACTGTAATGCAGCTGAGTACCGTTTTCATCAGCTAGACGTTCATAGACAGCTACGTTTTTATCTACAGCGGACTAAAGTTTTCAGGAAATCAGATCAATTATTAATTTCCTTTTCTGACTCTAGATTGGGCTTACCAGTTTTTAAAGTGACACTATCTAATTGGATTTCCAGTTGTATAGCCTTGATCTATAGCTCGGAGGGCAAACCTTTACCCTGCAGGATCAAGGCTCATTCTACCAGGTCACTGTACCTTTGCAGCCTTTCAAGCCAGGATTACCACTTGATAATATTTGTGCAGCAGCTATGTGGGCTACCCCTCACACTTTTATTACTCATTACTAATTGGATTTGGCATCCAGGGGTAGAGCATCCTTTGGCTCCGCGGTGCTCGAGTATTTTCCAATGAGCCACCCAAAAATAAGGCGCTAGGGATGCTGTTCCCATATGTAAAAATGAAGGTGAGATTGGACTACCTAACATAACGAAGTTATGTACTCACAATAACGTTCCATGTTGGTAGTCCATCTCGCGCTTCATTTTTACCAACCCGCCCTCCTGCCCCCATCCTGGAAGATCTGGAAGTAATAATTTGGTTGCCCTTGGTTGGAGACCCTTTAGTATTGGTTGTTTTTATGGTTGTTATTCTAGTGAGCAGCAAACAAGATCTGGGGATTGTACTGGTTCACCATGGGATACCTGCTTAGCCACGAGCCAACCAGAAGTCTTCCAGCATGTAAATTGGCCGAGTCGGAGCCGAGGATTGGCTCCTAACCCATATGTAAAAATGAAGGGTGGACTACCAACATGGAACGTTATGGTGAGTACATAACTTTTTTTTTTTTTTTTTTTTACTGTTTCTGTGAAAACCATCATTTCTTTCAGAAGTGCAGTGCTTATGTATGCTGTTAGATACTAGGGGCCAGTCTTGTTCAGTCAAAATTGCAAATTAATCATACCTGTCTTTACTGTTGCTACTCCACTTTTTCATCTTTTGACAGGATAATGTTACACAACTTGAAGTCGTTTAGCATTTATACATTATCTACTGTATGCATAGCACTTTGTTTTGTTTTTTTTTTTTTACACTGGATTGTGATTTTACCACAAATCAAATTATTTGAATGTGCTGTGGGAATTTTACTTTATCTCTGACAAGAAAATATATTGCTATTGAATACTATTTTATGGAAGTTTAATGTGGTTAAAGTTATGTGGAGCTAATTTCCAACACATTTGGCACATTGGTTGCTTTAGTGTTTTGACTTTGTGTACTGGAAATTGTTTAACCTCTGTCAGTAGTAAAAGAATTCTGAACACATTTCAAACTTTTTTTTTTTTTTATGATGGGACATTTTGGCAGAGTTTAGTTGTGTGGAGACATGCTTATTAGTAGAAACTTGGTACTTATTGCCACACATTATCCAGTGCTGTCAGTTTATTATTCTGTCAGATGTTCTGTCCCCTGGTGTGATGGATCCTATCTCTGGTGCCCCCCCCCCAATCAAATCTGGTTTCACCTAAAAAAGAAAAAATATAGATATGCCTCAGCCTTTGGTTAGCGATTCTGTTGGGGCCGTGGCTCAGTCTGCAAACCACTTAACCGTTTTCCCTATCTTCCTCTAGTGTAGCTTTGCTGGCCACTATGGAGCAGGATTTAGACACGTCCTCTAGGGCTGTTCCAATACCTGGCACAGGTTTGGGGGGACCAAGCCCTTTAGTTACAGGAGTAGTTCAGGGTAAAAGACCTCTTGCCAGACAATAGTACTCTGTCCCCAGATATTTTTCTAGTAGTGAAGTTCACAAGAAAAAGAAACAGAAACTTCATCTTACAGCTTTTAATCAGATTATAATGTTTGTAAGGCCAATCTGGTTTCCTTTGCTGAGTGTGTCCTGGAGACTTATAATTCTGGGTAGTTGTGTTCCCATGCTCTAGTGCTTGTTTGACTAGAGACCTTTCTGTTTCAGAAAAGTAGGTATCTGATGAGGACAGTGGTAATTTCCTAGTTGACAGTCCAGTCATTCTGAATCTTCAGAAGATTAACCTGAGTTTAAGTCCAAAAAGTGTTCACTTTTCCTCTCACGATTAGTAGATTTGATGATTATTTTGTTTGAGAGCAGTAAGGTGCTACCCCAGAGCTAGGCAGGGTACATGATGTTATAGAGGACGAACTGCCAAATTCAGTTGCTACCCTCCTTACCGACCTCTGAAAATGTTTATAAGGTTGCCTGCAGGAAGCCAGTATGTTTTACAGCAATTCCTAAAGAAGAGAAAATATAGGGTGGTCTCTGATATGACTGGTCTCTCTTCTCATTTGAATGCTAACCCAGCTATGGTCTTCCCAGCTGGCTGCTTGCATAAAATGTACTTGGCTTTGTTTAATCCAGCACCCCCCCTAATTGACATAAAATGGTTAGGTCTTCAGGGAAAAGGATGTCTCTTTCTAGCAATATAGTCTTTAGAATGTTAAAGGAGAACCGCATGCACAGACTAAAGAAACATATTTATTTCGTCATGTTTAGATGTTTCCAATATTTTAACACCACTGTGGGACTCTCTACAGGTTTTTAAATATCTTTATACGTAATTTCAGAGTCTGGCCACATGAAGTCTAGCATCTTGATGAGAGTTAAACATTTTTGTAAACCTCCATCTATCCCAGAATTCAGTGTTTGTCCTTAACACATTACATCACTGGGGTCTGTATGTGGAAACTGTATAGCATATGTGCAATTTGGATGATTTTGCTGCATGAGCATAAGTCTTGTTTAAATAAAATTGTTTCTTATTTGACTTTGGTTCTGAAACATGCTTTTACAGCTGTGCTTGAATGTGCATATGCACTCCAAGAAATGCTGCTGCTTCTGTTGTATAAAGATAGTGTGCTCGATTATGTAATCGGAACTTCTCTGATTTAAAAGCTGAAATTTTGAATGCACCTTTAAATTCTCAGTTGGTGTTTGGGGCCCTCTGTTACACAGATTCTCACACACTGGGATGATAGAAGCAAATTCTCCCTACATAATGCGTCTTCCTTCAGGGACATTACAAACAAAACACAATCAAACAAAAGTCATGGATGTAAAAGGAAATGGCAGGAACATAATTCATTGAAACTAAATAGTGGGTTCCCAAAACAGGTTCAACCCCCTCTCAGTGTAGGCATGACTATGCTGTATCACAGAGCATCTCATTCCCCCCTCCTGCCTTTCTTTTTCATTCTCCATCCCCCAGGCTCTGTCTCAACCCTGCAGCCAGGGACCAGTTAGTTTCCGATAATGGGTTCAGAGAAAACTTTGGAAAGGATACACTTAGCAATGAATATTTCTCCCCCTTTCAGTTAAATATCCCCACACCCACTATACCAGAAATAACTGTTTTCTCAAATGCTCCATCACATGGTAGAAGTAGTAGTCGTATAACTAGTATCTACGATAGGCAAGGGGTTTTACTGTGGAATCTTTTTGGTACTGAAGAAGGATTACTCTTGGAGACCCATCCTAAATTTGTCCTTACTAAACACTTTTGTAAAAGTTCAGAAATTCAAAATCCTCACTTTATTCAATCCTAGTGTTTTCAAACCACTCTTTCATGGTGACGCTAGATCTCAAGGATGCCTACCATATTCATATTCCAAATTTCAGGATTTTTTTGAGAATTGATGTGTCTGGCTTACATTATCAGTTTTCTGCATTGTCCTTGGGCTATGTACTGCACCTCAAGTGTTTATAAACTCTCTTAATCCAGTGGTTCACTATTGCAGAAAACCAAGGCATCTACACATTTGCTTATTTAGATTCACTGATTTGCACAGTTCTGTATCCAGTTGCTTGGAGTCCTTAGACAAGGTTGCAGCTCTCCTTCCCCACCTGGGTTTCAAACTGAAACTTTAAAAGCCCTTCCTCATACCCTCTCAAAAAACGTTTTCTTGGATGTTGTACAGACACAGTAAAAAGGATGCCTTTCTGCCAGAGACAGCGTTCTGACTTATCAGGACATTTTCTTGGATTTCTGTCTTCTAGACATAGGCTCAGCAAGAGAGTTCTTCAAAATTGTCTGCCTCATAGTATCAATGATCTTAATGTTACCACTAGCCAGACTCCACATCAATGGTACTAGACTAGAATAAAATTGGTCCAGTGAGATTTGTGCACTACCCCCAGCTGATTGTGTATGTATGTGTGTGTGTGTGTGTGTGTGTGTGTGTATATATATATATATATATATATATATATATATGTGTGTGTGTGTGTACATATCTATATATATATATGTACACATACCTACAGTGTATATAAAAAGTGTACACAACCCTGTTAAAATGCCAGGTTTTTGTGATATAAAAAATGACACCACAATAAATCATTTCAAAACTTTTCCCACCTTTAATGTGACCTATAACCAATTCAAAACCACTACAAAAATTACCTTGATGAAAAATGGACTTGCCAATGTAATTGTCCCCCGTAAACACTCCACTATATCCTTCTACTTCTCTTCTCTCTTCCTTCCCTTCAATAAACAAGCCTACTACTTTATCTTCTATTCTTGGTACATTACTGTACCAACATAACTAGTAAAATATTTCAGCTATGTAACTCTTGGCACTATTATGTATATATGTAATTATGAATGGAATGTATCCCTCATGAATGTATTTCTATGTATTTCACTTGCCACAGTTTAATGTATGACACTGTTATGCAATAATGTGTGGTACTGATGAATGTAACGTGTGGCACTGTAATGCAGTAATCTGTGGTACTGATGAATGTATTTCTATCTGTATTTAATATGTAAAATTTCTATTTTCTGTAGGAGGTTTTCTCCTCGGGCCTCCGCTGAAAATGGGCATTTTAGCCGTCGGACAAACCCTGTCAACAGATATAAAATAAATAACCTGTATAATTCAATTGAAAAACAAATCTGTTAGGGGAAAAATATCAAAAATAAAAAACTTAGAATACACTTGTTGCAAAACTAATGCTTTGTTGAAGCACCTTTTGATTTAATTACAGCATTCAGTCTTCTTGGGTAGGAGTCTATGAGCATGGCACATCTTGACTTGGCAATATTTACCCACACTTCCTTGCAAAAGCACTCCATATCTGTCAGATTGCAAGGGCATCTCTTGTGCACAGCTCTCTTCAGGTCACCCCACAGATTTTCTATTGGATTTAGGTCTGGTCTCTGGCTGGGCCATTCCAAAACTTTAATTTTCTTCTAATGAAGCCATTCTTTTGTTGATTTGGATGTATGCTTGGGGTCATTGTTGTGTTTGAAAGGTGAAATTCATCTTCAGCTTTCTAGCAGATGCCTTAAGGTTTTGGGCCAAAAGTGACTGGTATTTGGAACTGTTCATAATTCCCTCCATCTTGACTAAAGCCCCAGTTCCAGCTGAAGAAAAGCAACTCCAAAGCATGATACTGCCACCACCATGCTTCACCATGGGGGTGTTCTTTTGGTGATGCAAACTGTTATTTTTGCGCCAAACGTACCTTTTGGAATTGTGGTCAAAAAGTTCAGTCTTGGTCTCATCAGACCATAATACATTTTCCCACATGTTTTTGGGAGACTTGATGTATTGTTTAGTAAATTTTAGCCGGGCCTGGATGTCTTGCAGCCTTATCCCAAACATTAGTGGGTGCAAGCATCACAAAAGCTGGAAATTGACATTTAAAAAAGTTGCCATAAATAATAGTTTAGAACAATGACTTTTTATCATAATGGTGACACTTTCCATATTATCTTGGGACTGTGACTAGCCTCACGTGTATAGAAAAAAGGAAAGAATATTTAATTGTATTAAATGCAGAGTGCATATAGCAATGCAACAGGTGATTTATTTGGAAAGAACAGAACATGTGAATTTGATAAAAGGATTTCAGGATGGATATTCGGAAGAATATCTGGGACAAATGAAAAAAGGAGTATTTATGTTAATTGCTGGAGGACCTCTAATAATGATGAGAGGGGATAAGGGTGATAATAGTAGATGTGGTAGTAAGAGTCTCAGTTCAAGGGGTGAGGAGTATGCTGGCATGTGTTGATATTCTGCCTAAAATTGCTATTATGGACCTTAAAAGAAATTGGTAGAAATTGGCTTTCAGCAGGTAATATTAATTATAGGTGGGCACTGGAATTTGATTTGCAACAATGAGGATGTATCTGCGAGTGTGAGGCGCCTAGAAGAGAAAATGGCACAAAAGAGGATAGATTTCTGAATAAATTTATGAATGTATTTTTTTCAAACACCTTTATTGAATTATCACTTGTGACATAGGCTAATTTACATTCATATAAAAGTAATCAAACTATATTAACATAAGAAACATACTTCACATATATTGTTATATAGTCTTAGCAGTATTACATAAATTATTCAATTCCTGCCTTTTTTTAAACAAGAAACATCTTTATTAAACCATCACTACATAGACAAACATTTATATAAATAAAAACAAACCACACCGACATAATCCAAGTCATAAGCATTATGCATCACAGACCATATTGAGACACTCCCAGTTGCAAACATTATGCATCACAGACCTTACTGACACAATCTCAGTTGCAAACATTATACATTACTTATAATCTACCCAATCTTACCCACTGAAACATTACATAGCTCATTTAAGTCCTGCCGCATTTTAGACCTCATTCCTCTATGTATTGTTCCAACAATTCGCATTTTTTTCCTATGTAGTTTGCTGCTACCCTTTTCTAAAGATATCAGTTCCAGTTCTTTTATCTCTGTTACTATATTCACTACTTTCAGTATAGTTGGTTTAGATTTTGATTTCCATTTTCTAGTAATTGCTTTTTTTGGCTGCCACCATTATTAGACGCAGCAAAGCCTTACTATGTCTCAGCAGTTCCAATTCCATATCATAGCTTAGAAAAATCAACTCCCTTGTCAGACCGGTCTGCCTACCAGGCATCTCCAACAGTGCATCCCACAGGGAATTCTTAATGTCTGCCAAGTCACTGCACTCCTAGAAAATATGTTCCCAATTACGTCCGTCTTCCCATTCACACCTCCAACATTTGCTGTCTGCCTGAGGAAAAATTCTCTGGAGTCCACTTGGGGTGTAAAAATATCTAAACATTTCCAAGCAAAAATTCTAAATCTTGTAGATTTTATTGCATATTTGGGAGACATACATATATTGATGAACTGGCTATTGATCACTGATGGAGTATGTCTGCATAGAATGCTGTTAACTGCAAAAGTAGCTCTTTAGTTAAAACTTTTGAAATACAATGAACCTTGGTATAGAGAGCTCTCCCAAGTGTTACATTAGTGTCCCTCAGCAAATTAAAATCCTGTGTACCTAAACAAAATGTAGAAAACGGCACATAGAACAGGTTCATAGGTATTCACTGGGCTAATGACCCCCTAGGGCCTTTTTAAGCCTAGCTGTGCATCCCAGATCTCTGACAAGCTCTTTGGTACCCTTGAGAATTGTAAGCAGGACCTTGGAGATGAACCATTTACATGTTGCCTGTGTTAGACACAGATGCCAAACCAGGGATGAATTTTCCTGTTCTCCATCCAGTTGTTCGCCTTTCCTGAAGAGCATTAGTATTGGATTCTGTGACTGCTTCTAATTTGTAGTAGTGTGAAAATTTGGTTTTCATAACATTGGCCTTGACTTCAGAGAAGTAAATGCCTAAAAGGAGTGGTCCCAGGACTGATGCCTGAGGGATACCAGTTATGACTGGCCTTTTTGTAGAGTGGACTCTCCAAGTCAAACTTCTCGGTCATGTCTGTGAACCAGCAACCTAGCCACCGGATGACGTGCGGATTTTATACCTAACATCTTGGATTTATTAACCATCCCCGAGTGGGATATTGTGTCAAATGCTTGGCCAGGTCAAGGTAGACAATGTGAAATGTTTTTGCCTCATCCATTGCTTTGATAACTTTCTTAAAGAAGTCCACCAGGTTGAGCAGGCATGGCCTGCCCTTGACAAAACTAAATTGGGTTGAATCCAGTGTCTGGAGGTTTCCAATGTCTTTACTGATCATTTTCATAATAATTATTTCTGTGTCTTTGCATGTGAGACTAGTGAGACTTATGGGTCTGTTGATAGCCCAGCTTTGTACATAGAGATGATTATTGTTTTTCATTCATGAGGCATGGTGTATTTGAAGGCTGCAGTTAAATAGCGATTCCAGAGGACCTGATCATGTTTCATGCTATATAGAAGCTATCCAGGGATATTGTCTGAATGTATCGATGCAGAGTTCTTGGCCTTAGAGCATTGAGAACCTGTTTTCTTGGTGATAGTAAGAGGAGATGCATAAGTTTTGCTGCAAGATTCCCAGTCAAAAGGATATAAAAAGTCACAGAGAGTGGGCACTAAGCAGCAAAAAGTTGATTGCATCTTAAGGCAAGCTATCACTTAGGGAAAAGTGCATATGAAATGGTAAGAAACATATTACATTCAAACCAGTAAACTTCAGTGGCAGTACTGAAAGTTTCCAAGGAACAGAGTTATTTCCAGTGAAGTGTAAAAGTCGCAGCTCATGGTAACTATGTATGGGCATAGAATATTTCTAATGGCAGATGAAAGTGAAAATTTGGATGTGCAGGTTAATTCAGTAGTGATGATTAAGAGACAGTCATGTCTGTAGAGAATATAGTTGAAATAATGAATGTAGCTTCTTAATATATTTTTAGAAATCCACTTAAATTTAAAGATTCAGAAGGCATTCAAAAACCTTTCATCTATGTTCCATGTAGATTGCTTGTTAGGAATTGTAAATCGGATTTTATTTATCTGTTTAACAAAGTAAGCCCATTGGACAAAAGTATTAGTTTTCAAGTGTGATCCAGGGGCACTCTTTGGTCAAATGACTTGCTCAGAGCTCTACATTATGGGAATGGTGTTGCTAGGAATCAAATCTCATACCCTTAAATGTTATGTTGTCCATAGCTCACCTTCGTTCTTGCTGTTTGGGTTCGGAGCAGATCCTCAGCTCCGACTTGGCTGTGTACTACAGCTCGAGAGCTTTTACTGGCTCGAGGCTAGACCCTATCCTAGCATGCCTAGCAGTAGTTACCCAGATCTCGTTTGCCACTTGCAGCGTCAAGATTGCAGATACTGGCTCAGGCTAAGTGTTTTTTTCTGTTTGTTATTCTTGTTGAAATAAATCTTATCTAACTAGTTATTAATACCTGTCCTTTCTTTCTTATACCTTCCCTATCCCGTCCGAGTGACTTGTGTTTGTTGGGGATTAACCTTTTTTCTCACTGGCCCTTTTCCCTTTTTTTAGACCCATTTAACTTAGAGGGTTATTCGTTTTTTTTTCTGCCTTCTTTAACTTTTAAGGAGTTGCCGTTTAAGTTAGGAGCTCTCCTCAGGTGGGGAGTTCGCCGTTTGACTTAGAGGTTCTCCCCCCCCCCCCCTACTCTGCTTTCCTGTCTGTTAGACAAAATTATGTATATATTTTTTTCTTTTTGGATAGTTATCTTGTCAGTAGTTTATAGCCTTACATAGTGCTGTTCTGTATTATGTCCATAGATACTGCCAAGGAATCAAAACTTTTGGGTTTCAAAAAGTGCGTCTTGTGCTGCCAAAAGATGTCCCTTACAGACGGGCACACGAGTTGCGTATATTGTTTTGGACCTGTTCAGCTGCAGGAGTCATGCTGTATCTTGCCATGCTTTTAGTTCACGAGTCCTGCAGGAGAGAAGAAACAAATTAATCTTAAGAGGTTTATTGAAGCACCCCTTTGATGCTGCTATGGAGGGGACTCAGCCAGCAAAAAAATCGGAAAAAGTCAAACCTTCATCCTCTTTGGCTCCGAGTTCGGACCTGGCTAAAGAGAAGGGCAAGCCACAAACTAAGTCTGACCCGACTGGACCAGACTGTCTGTTCCAACAAGACACTTTCACCTGCGGCTCCATCTGTGTTTTTGGTGCCAGTAAGGTCCCACAAGCGTTCCAGGTCTCCTGCCTTGGAACCTGTGAAGTCTGCTCCACAGTCACAATCTGTAGCAGGCAGTCAGCGGTCTTTAACCCATTCCTCTCTGCCATCCAGGAGCCTCTTGGATGGTGATGTGGTAAGGGTGGTAAAGAGGCTTCTTAGGACACCACCATTAGCCAGAATACTTTAGGACCCATTCCAGACGGAAATGGTGCCAACAGCGCAAACACCTGTCTCGATTCCTCCTCAGACTCCTCTGAGTTCGGAGCCAGAGTGTATGGAAGTTGTAGTGGTGGGAACAGTCTATTCCAGTAACCCCCTCTGGTCTTTCGGTTCCAACTACTGCTCCAATCTCCTTGATACCTCCTATCAAGGGATCTGGGAGCCGATGCTCCCTCGTCTGCTCCTGGGGGGGGGGGGGCGGCATCGGACCCTTGTCCAACCCTACTCTCCCTCTCGGAGCTTCGGCACAGGTCAGCTCAGCTTCTACATCTGCCACGGAGCCGTCACCCTCTGTTCAGAGGAAGTCTCCAGCTGCTTCGGAACCGGAGATTCTTTCGGGTCAGGACGGTGATGCCTTCTAGGTGATGAGCATGTTCTCTGCTGAGACAGCACCACCCTTGGCTCCATTGGCTCCTTTGCCTCCGGTGCCGCTGTCTGCCTCCAAACCTCCCCTCCACCCCAAGCGTAGGGAACCCATGCTCCAATGCTCCAGGATGCCCCATTGGGCGATCCCACCTCTTCTGAAACCTTCCCTGAGCATCCCTTGGAGGAGGTCCCTCGGAAGAGGACTTGCAAGAGGAAGCATGTGGACTCCCCTGAGTCCTTGACATCCGACACAGACTTGGATGACTCTCCTTTTCAGACATCTTAGGGGTGACTGTAAGTCCCTTGCCCCTTCTAAAGATGAGTCCATGTACCTGGATGCGTTCGGTTCCCGACCCTTCACCTCTTGGGTATCTCCTTTCGATCAGCTATTGCACGTAGTGAGTTGGAAGACTTTGGGCTCTTCAGTCACGATGGAACAAGTTCCGCGGAGGCCCAATAAATTCATTACAGCCCCTGAAGACGGATCCTTCTTATCTAAAGGTGTTCCCGTTGATGCTGTGGTGGTGGCAACAGCCACCAAGAAGGAATTAGCAGTAACTTCTTAATCTGTCCGTCTGCCAAGTAGAGTCTCGTACGATGGACAGATATGGGAAGCGTGTGTTTTCTTCAGCGACTTTTACACTCAGGTCGCTGAACTATTAGTCCCACTTTACAAGGCTTCAAAGGGATCTCCTCAAAGAGTTAGGAGATACCTTACAGGATCCTTCAGCTGCGGGAGCCTCGGACAAGGCAGCTTCTCAGCTTGCAACCTTGACTTTAGTGGTTAATTCCTCCATGCGGCTAATTTCTTATGTAGCTGATGGGGCTAGCATGGCAGCAGATACAGGGGTAGCCTTACGCAGATGGATGCGCCTTTGTCATTTTGCGGAGCCCTTCAAGTCTTCCTTTACCAGCGCCCCCTTTGACTGCTCGTCCATGTTAGGGCCTCAGGTAAAAGAGACTAAATCGGATCCGGAACTTACTCAAGGTTCTTTTTAGTTCCAAGGAAAACAGGGGACTGGAGACCCATTTTGTATCTCAGCAGGCTGAACAAGTCAGTCAAGAAAATAAAGTTCCAGATGGTAACATTGCAGTCCATTCTTCCCTTTCTGGGACAGGACAATTGGATGTGCTCTATCGATCTCCAGGATCCATACTACCACATAAAAATGGACAGATGATCAAGGATGTATCTACGTTTCCGGCTGGGACCCAGTCACTGTCAGTTCAGAGCGCTGCCCTTTGGTCTCACCACAACCCCCCAGGGTGTTCACCAAATGCACGGCAGTAGTTGCAGCTCCCCTGAGGCGTCAAGGATTCATATCTAGACGACTGGCTCCTTACTGCCACCACCGAGCATCAACTAATCAGACCAAGGGAAGCCACAATTTGCTCTTGTTCTCACCTTGGGATCACCATAAACTATGAAAAGTCTGCCTTGTTCAATATATTACCTTTATAGGGGCAGAGTTACACACAAGGGCCATGATAGCAGATCTGCCACAAGAAAGAGTATTAACAATCCATTGCCAAGTTGTCATGCTGTTCACACAAAAGAGAATTCAAGCAAGGTTTGTCTTTAAGGTCCTGGGTTCTATGGTGGCGGCAATCACTCTGGTCCCTATGGCTCACTTCCATATGAGAATTCTACAGTGGCTTCTATTTGCACAATGGGCGTTCCAAGATTTACCCATGTCACATCAGATTGTGATCACGGAATCCTGCAGAAAGGATCTGAAGTGGTGGTTTCACTCCCCTGTGGTGACAATAAGTAGGCCGTTTCTACCCTCCAACCTGTAGCCACAGTGACCACGGAAGCTTCCCAGATTGGGGGGGGGGGCATTATCTGGGACAGACTGTTCAAGGGACTTGGCAGGAACACGAGTACCATTTGCACATTAATGTCCTGGAGATGAGAGCGGTGCTTCTGGCGTACCAAGCACTTAAGGACTCTCTACCTACAGGGACTATAGCAATTCAGACGGACAATATGTCGGTAGCATGGTACATCAAACAGGGTGGAACCAGATCTTACCCCTTGTGTTGGGAGCCTCTACGACTTTGGCAATGGGTGATGTCTTCCCAATGCTTTCTGGTTACAATGCACGTCCTGGGAAAATCCAGCGTGATAGTGGACAAGCTCAGTCAGGCTGTCCTGATGCCTCACGAGTGGTCCCTGAAACAGGAAGTTGCGGACTTGATTTTTCACAAATGGAGCCAGCCATACTGCGATCTATTTGCCATCCCCGTCAACAACAAATGCCGCAGCTACTTTGCCCTAGTCCCGCCACCGAGACAGTCACCTAGGGACGCATTTGTTCACGATTGGCCCCCAGGACTACTTTACGCCTTTCAACCTTTTCCCCTGATCCCCATGGTTCTTCAGAAAGCACAGTCATTGGGTTGCAAGCTAATCCTCATTGCCCCATAATGGCCTCATCAGATATGGATGTTCTTCATGTTTTACTGTTGCAATCATCACACTTGGGTTATCTGCCTGCAGGTAGTCCTCAGTCTGCCTGAATACCATAGTCTTGGGATTTCTGCGTCGGATGCAGTCACCTCTTCCATGATGTCCGGTCGTCAGGGGTATAAAACTGGCAGCTGACGCTATTACATCAGCTTTTCTTGCCGCGCGGGAGTCCAGAGCAGAAGCAGTTCGCAAGTGCCGTTTGGCCACTACCTGAAATTTTCATTTTTCACGTTTCAAACCTGAAGTCTTCTAAAGCTAAGTACCCCGTTGGGGACCCTTTTTTTCTTGCTCTAACCGATGTCGGAAAAAGTTAACAATTGTCTTGCCTGTGGAAAGCAAATATCTCACAGAGGTTTTCATTCTTACTGCGTCACTTGTTTAGGCCCAGAACACGACGTCCCTCGCTGTCTGTTTTTTGCCTTGTTCAGTCCCCGAATTATTCATCGTTGGGCTATCTTTGTCACTAAATTCTTTCGCTCTCATTTTCCGTATTCCGGAATGGCTTTGATAAGCCATCCGACTACTGATCTTCCAAAAAAAACGCAAGGATATAGATAGAGACAGACCACATAAGTCCAAAACTGCCAACAACGCTTCTTTTAAGCTAGTCGCCAGTCTGCCGGTACTCAGTGAGGCGCTTTCCCAGCCCCTAATACCTGCTTCTACAGATTCACAGATCTCTACTGAGACCCATTCGGAGTTGGTATGCCACAAGATGCTTCGATTATGGAACTTGGGGATGTCTCTACCTTGGATGGGTCCAGAGCCGCTGTGCAAGCACCGGCTTCTGAGGGTGTATTCAGACCTTCTGATGTTCGCATTAAACCAACTACTTTGTTTCTGACTAAAACTACCGAGTTTCTCAGGCCCCAGAGTTTGCACTACACCTAGGAAACCGATGACCAAAGCACATTCTCAAGCTCCCATGCCACAGAAACAAATGTTTAGAATGGCTGAAGACCTTGTTACTTTAATTAGGGGAAGCCAGCCTTCCCCCTTTAAAAGGCAAAGAATTGATTTCCCTTCTGATTCTACAGACTGAGTCTGATGACTTTGACCCCTCTGATTTCCAGGACATACCCTTATCTACCTATGAGGATTCAGATGCAGAGGATTCCATTCCCTTTGTTTCCCCCTCCAGAGGACTTTTCTTTCGGTGAAACCTTGCATATACCCTAAGAGAGCATTTCCACTGGGAATGTCAGGACTACCCACAGTCCAAAAAGAGACTCAGAGAAATTTTAGACTTGCCTCAGCACAGGCCTCTATCTGTACCCCCTGTCCCTGGATATTGTGGATGATGTCTTTATGGAATCCAGTCTTACCCCTGATACTTTACCACCAGCTATTAGAAAGCCTGACAGGTACTACAGTGTACCTGACAGTCACAAATTTCTCTTTATAAATCCTGCTGCGGATCCAGAAACCATTTCCCGGGACCTAAAGGTATTAAGGCTACTATAGCCAAAAGCCCTTCCCCTTCAGGCAGGAATTCTAGGGCTTTAGACTTATGGGATAAGAAGGTATATACCTCTGCAACTCTTGCCATTAAGGCTTTAAATTGCCAGTTTCACATGTTGAAGTACCAGCAGCATGTTATGGAACTAATTAAACAAAAAATGTTGTTGATTCCTGATTGTGCAGAAAAGAAAGATTTTCAAGAGTTAATGCATTCTGCAAACCAGGTTGGTAAACATACTTTGCAGTGTGGTTTTGATGCCTTAGAAGCATCTTGCAAGGCTGCTGTCACTGGGTCTGTTCTGAGAAAGCATGCTTGGCTGAAGGAACAAATCTTGCCAGACCATGTCAAAGCAAAATTGCTGGATGCTCTATTAAACCATGAATGTTTGTTTGGCACAAAAGCAGAAGTTGTTCTTAAAAAGATGGAGGAAAAAGCTAAATCTATGCAAAATGTTAGATTCCTTACAGGTACAGCCACCTAGATTCAGTAGGCATTGGCCTTCAAAAATCTGGTCCTTTCCAGTCCCTCCCAGATCTTCAGTCCAAACCCAGGGCCAACAGACCACAAAAATTACAGTCTTAGGGTATCCACAGATCTAAACAGTGGAGTGCTCCCACCTCAAAAACAGGTTGTGGTAAGCCACCCCCATATGGAAAAAGTTCACAATGACTTGTCTTTCATCCTTCCCAGCCATTCCCAAGTACTTGCACCCCTAAGAGGAAGGCTCTCCCTGCATGCAAAAAACTTGGAGTACATTACCCAGGACCACTGGGTCTTAAACATTGTATCCCAGGGATACAGATTCTACTTCTACTCACTGCCAACCCCAAACGGGTTGCCAGACCTTCCTCCAAACCAGTGGACAGAGGCACAAAAGCAAGCACTTTCTCTCCTGAGTATCAGGGCTATTCAACCTGTTCCAACAGAGCAAAGGGACAGGGTTTCTACTCCAGACTGTTCCTGGTCCCCAGAAAAGAGAACTCTTGGCACCCTATACTGGATCTGTCAATTCTCAATACCTTCCTGGTGGTACCAAAATTAAAAATGCTTACACTCCAGCAGCTGCTTCATGTGCTAGCGAAGGACTCCTGGCTGGTCACCCTAGACTTAAAAGAAGCTTTATCTGCACATCCCCATAAGGGAGTCTTGCAGGAAATACCTATGTTTTAGGGCAGGCTCTATGCACTATCAGTTCTCTGCACTTCCCTTTGTCTTATCTACTGCGCCCAGGGTATTCAGAAAGTGCCTGGCTCCAGCCATTGCATACTGCAGGCAGAGAAATATTCAAATTTACCCATACTTGGACAATGCCTGATTCAGGTGGACAGTCAGAAATTGCTACTTCAGCACCTGACATTTGTAGAGAGACTCTTAACCTCTCTGGAGTATACCATCAACGAAAAGAAATCACATCTGGTACCCAGCCAAAAGATTGTATTCCTGGGAGCAAGCCTGAACAGATGGAGCAAAATCCCAAATAGGGAAGGCATCTCTGATCAGTATTAGCAAAAAACTACGGGCACTCATAAAATCGTCTAAGGCCAGCTTCGAGAGAAAAATTGCCCAGGGCACTAAGGATAATCACAAGGCTTTCTTTAGTTATGTTAGGAACCTGGGTGGGAATTCCCAGATATGCTCTGAATTAGTCCAAAATGACAAAAAATACACTGAACTCACAGACCTTGCCAACATCCTAGCTGACAGGTTCAGCGCAAACTCCCCCCCCCCCACCAAAAGGGCAAATATCTATCCCAGCAGAGTGCTTGCCCCCCTGACATCTCAGATGCTCAGGTAAGAGCCGCCCTCTCCAAAGCAAAAAACACAGCATCAATGGGACCTGACTGTGTCCTGGGCTGCGTCCTACAAGAACTCCAAGAAGAGCTAAACCCAAACATAAAACTACTGTTCAATCTCAGCCTTACTACAGGATATGTACCCAAAGAGTGGCGTACAGCAGCAGTGGTCCCTCTCCACAAAGGTGGTGCCTCAGCAGATCCTGGAAACTATCGCCCCATAAGCCTGACTAGCTTGGTCTGCAAAGCTATGGAAAGGATCATCATGGACCTCATAAATAAAGATATTGGGGACCTACAGACACTGGATCCTACCCAGTTCAGCTTTAAGGGCAGATCCTGCCTCTTAAACCTGGTCGATTTCTTTGAAACAGTCACCAAGGCCATTGGCGAGGGAAGGTGGTCCACACAGCCTACCTGGACCTCGCAAAGCCTTCGATACAATACCCACTCGGGCATTATAGATAAGCTCACCAGCTTAAATATAAACCCTATGTCACTAGATGGGTTGCAAACTGGCTCAAGGACAGAACCCACATGGTTAGAATTGCTGGAGCCATGTCAGACTCCAAACCAGTTAGAAGTGGCGTCCCACAAGGCTCAGTCCTGGAACCTCTCTTGTTCGGTATATATTTCTCGGAGGTACAGGCCAACACGGAAGGACTGTGGCTGACTAAGTTCGCAGATGACTGCAAACTGGGCGCCATAATCGACTCTCCAGCCGACACAAGCATCCTCCAAAAAGGCCTCATAGAAACAGACAACTGGTGCCAGAGTCATGGCCTCAAGTTAAATGCCAAAAAGTGTATAGTCATCCCCTTTGGCAAAAACAAAGTGCCCACAAATTACCACATAGGTGGTAATCCATTAAGTACAGAAGAAGTAATTAGGGACCTGGAGACCCAAGTTGATAACAATCTCTCATTTGACAACCACGTGGCCAAAGTGGTTAGAAAAACATTTTATATAGCCCACCTAATCATGAAGGGATTCACATCTAGATCAAGGGAGGTCATCGTGCCTCTTTACTCATCCCTCATCAGGCCCATAATAGAGTACAATGCCCCATTTGGGGGATGTACCTTACCAGACACCTGCAGCAACTGGAAAGACCCCAAAAGTACCTCACCAAGAGGATCAAAGGGCTCAAACAGATGCCATATGCTGCCCGGTTAAAGAAACTCCAGCTCTACTCAGTGGCATACCACCTGCTCAGAGGTTATCTGTACCTGACGTATAAAGCCATGTCCAACCCGGAATTAATGGACATGCTGCACCTCAGAAAATCCAAATCCCATCGAGCTGCGCCCTCGAGAGACTTGAACCTCAGCACTGAAATAAATAGGACATGCTGGAGGGACAGATTCATAACCCAGAGGCTCCCTTCACTCTGGAATAAAATCCCAGTTCAGGTTAGGCAGAGTCCCTCATTGACTCTCTTCAAGAGGAATCTTGATGAGTGGATGGGAGATCGTAGGTTTACCCTGGGTATCACTTCTGTGTCACTGTTAGACAGAGGCACAGTATACTAACCTTGAAAAAGGGCATAGCAAAATTAATTTAAAATGGGTGGCGAAAGCCAAACACACACTGGCTAGGCTTATAAATGCCCTAGGGCAGATAGTCTAGTATGAACCTATTTCTCACTCCAGAAAAGCAGGTTCATTTGACAAATTTCTTCAAATTACTGCCCACTAAAACCCAGCTATCTGCAAGAAAAATACTGCAAGCCCTAGGGTTCATGGCCTCATGCATTCTCCTAATTCCATGTGCAAGACTGCATATGAGGAAACTTCAATGGTACTTAAAAAGTCTCTGGTGTCAACATTCTCAGGACCTGGAAACAGTGATTCCTATCATTCTTTGCCTAAGGACAGAGTTCCTTTGGTTGGCAGAAGCTTGCAACCACAACAGAGGGGACTCCCTTTCACTCAACCCCTCTCCGCCCAAACCCTGACAACAGACAAATCAGACTGTGCATGGGGGAGCTCACTTGGCAGGCAAATGCATTCAAGGCAAATAGAGCCCAGGACAAATTCACCTGCATATCAATCAAAAAGAAATGTTAGCTGTACAGAATGCACTGACAGCCTTCAAATACCTTATCCTTCCAGGACAACTCTTGATAAAGACAAGACACCACAGTTATGCGGTACATAAACAAGCAGGGGAGAACTCATTCTTACCCACAGGTTAGCCATGGCTCTATGGAACACAGCCTTGAGCAATCAAGTGCACCTGCAAGCTCAATTTCTGCCAGGCAAACAAAATTCACTGGCAGATGACTTGAGCAGAAATCTACTGGACCCAACATGAGTGGAAACTGGATCCCAACTCATTCAGTCTTCTAATCCACAGGTGGGGGACACCAGAAGTGGACCTCTTTGCTTCCTGCCAAAACCATCAATTGAGCAAATTTTGCACCGGAACTCCCCACAGCCAAGCATGGAGAGTGGATGCCCTATCCTTTACATGGGAGAAACTCTCAATCTATGCCTTCCCTCCTCTCAAAAGTACTACTCAAGATCAAACAGAACAGGCCATGGACAATCCTTATTGCACCAGACTGGCACGCCAGCACTGGTACCCACTCTTACACAGTCTGGCAGTAGTGCCACCCTGGCACCTACATCAGACCCCCCTCTCTGATGTCGTAGCAGGAGGGACAGATTTTGCATCCTCGGATGCAAACCCTGAACCTTGCAGCCTGGCTTAATCCCTGAATACATCACCAACAACCCTTAAGAAACCGGTGCTGGATGTCATCCTTGAGGCCAGGAGGCCTAGTACTAGGAAATCCTATTCAGAAAAGTGGAAAAGATACTGTTCTTGGAGCCAGTCTCAAGGTAAAGACACAGCAGTGCCCACCTTACCTCAAATCCTCGATTATCTAGCAGAGTTGCTCCACAAAGGCCTCTACTCATCAATTAAGATTGATGCCTCTGCCATATCAGCTCATTACAATACTGAGCCACCCCTCTTCTCTCACCCTCTGATCAAACAGTTCCCGAGAGGAACTAACAATTTAAGATCCCTGAGGAGAGCTCCCACTCCTGCCTAGGACCTTAACTTTGTACTAGAAAAGTGTACGCTCCCCCCTTTTGAGCCTGCTGCTACAGCAGAGTTAAAATTCCTCTCTTGGAAAACCGCCTTGCTTCTAGCCATCACTTCAAGAAGAGTGTCTGAGTTTTAGGCTCTTATGGCTGAGGAATCCTTCATTATCTTCCATGCGGACAGGGTTTCCCTCAGGACTAACCCATTATTTATGCCCAATGTGTGGTATCCAGTGTGGCTTTGAATCAGTCCATCCTTTTACCAACCTTTTTTCCTAATCCTCAGAATAAAGGGGAAAGTGTTCTTCTTAGCTTGGACGTGCACGGACAGCTCAGGTTCTCTCTTGACAGGGCTAAGCCTTTCAGAAAAACTGACCAGCTGCTAGTCAGCTTTGCTACAGGGGCAGAGGGCAAGACCACTTCAAAGCAAACCATTTCCAAATGGATAGCACACTGCATCCATGTCTGCTACAAACACCATGGAAAACCTATCCCACAGGGGGTCAAAACTCATTCCACTAGGCCTACCTCTTCTTCTTACAGCATTTCTCAGGGGAGTCCCTACCAGGGACATCCTGGAGGCTGCAACCTGGAATTCTGTACACACCTTCACCAAGCATTGCCACTTGCCTGTCTTTTCTAAATGCAGAGCTGGATTTGCCACAGCAATCTTACAAGGCCTGCTAGCTAGCCCTAATACTTCTTGACTGCCTCTACCCTTCAGCTTTGGGAATCAACCCAAGTGTGATGACTGTAACAGTGAATACACTCTAACATCTACATTTATGGTAAGTGTACACAACTGTACTTTCCCATTCCTTTGACCTCACCTGCATGGGGGAGCCTTGGATCTTGGACCTAGTGCCAGATCTTCTGATGCATCAGTTGGGGGCTCCCCATCCTTCCATTCAAACTCTCAAGCTCACAGCTTGGTTTCTCCACTTCCGGTCTTAGCCAGGCTTCCCGATGTTTCTCCGGCAGTTCAACACATTTTGATTTCCTCCCATAAGCCCACTAGTAGGAAATGTTATGCTAGTAAATGGAAGAGGTTCTCTTGTTGGGTAGACAAAAATCAGTTTGATCCCTGTACTGCTCCCATTTCAAAGATTCTTGAATTTCTTGCTGAAATCTTTGACCGAGGAGCAGCTACTATCCAAGTTCAGTTAGCTGCCATTTCTGATTTCTATGTGGTAGAAATGGAATCCAGTATCATGTCCCATAATGTATACAAGGCATTCCTAACGGGTACTACCCTCTTACGATCTCCAATAAGAGAACAACCCCCCCCCCCCCGGATCTAAATTTAGTTTTAGACACTCTGATTTTTTTCTCTCTTTGAACCATCTGCTTCTTGTCTGCTCAAATTTCTGACTTGGAAGACCCTTTTTCTTGGTGGCAGTTACCTCAGCTGGAAGGGTTTCAGAATTACAGGCCTTATCTATTCATCTCCCGTACTTGATTTTCCATAAGAATCAGGTTTCTCTTAGAACCAACCCCTCATTCTTACCCAAGGTATGTTCTGACTACAATTTGAATCAATCCGTAGAGCTTCCTGTGTTCTTCTCCAATCATGGCAACAAGGCAGAGAGTATAAGCTCCATCATTTGGACATTCATAGACAGTTAAGTTTCTATTTACACAGGACCAAGGACTGTAGAAAATCTGACCAATTCATATCCTTTGCGGACAATAAAAAAGGTTTTGCAGTCTCAAAGGTGACTTTATCAAAGTGGCTTTCAGACACTATAAAACATATCTACGAGTTGCGTAAACATAAATTTCCAGGGAAAATTAAAGGACACTCAACAAGGGCCTTGGCTACCTCTATTGCCTTTCAAGCCAGACTGACTTTGGATTCGATCTGTGCAGCAGCTACATGGGCTAATCCTCATACTTTTATCACTCATTACAAAGTAGATGTGGCCTCTTGGAACAGGACATCCTTGGTTCCACGGTCCTGAAGAGTTTTTTTCCAGTGAATCACCCAAGAATCAGGTGCTGGGGACACTGTCCCAAACAGCAAGATTGAAGGTTAGATATGGACAACATAACATAAAGAAGTTATGTACTCACCATAACTTTCCATGTTTGTTGTCCTTGATCTCGCTTTCCTTCTTGCGTCCCACAATCCTTCCCCCTTCCTGGAGGATTGAGAGGAATCCGTGTTTTTTATTGGTTATACTGGCTGGGTTTCCTTTATACCATATCTTATGGTTAGTCTCAGTCTACTTCTATTACTCTTGTGGAGGCGTTACACCTTTATATGTAGGTGTCACCTGATATATAAAGTAGAGTATATCTCTGGTGTGCTTGTATGGTCTAGTTATAGGTTATCACAAACAAGATCTGGTTAACTACCGCTAGGCATGCTGGGATAGGGTCTAGCCTTGAGCCAGTAAAAGCTCTCGAGTTATAGTATACAGCCGAGTCGGAGACTACCCAAACAGCAAGAAGGAAAGCGAGATCAAGGACAACAAACATGGAACGTTATGGTGAATACATAACTTCTTTTTATCTAAAGCAACTCTGCTTTAATCCAGTATGCTGACTGTCGAGCTGTCTTGGACAAGTGAAACAAGGGAAGCTGTAGATAAGCTTGAAGTGGTGTGACAGTAAGGCAATGAGAGCAAGAGTATAAAAGGTGAAGTCAGCAAAGTCCAGAGAAATTGAGCAAGACAGGCAAGTGATCCAGAGAAGAAAGCTACAATTGTCGGAATATGTATATGTCCTTGAATAAAGCTGAAGAGTTGGTGCTAAGCTCTGAATTAATGACTGCGATTGGTGGGCTAAATTGCTGTTGCAATGCTCATGCTGAGTTTTTTTATCCTGAGTGGCCTGCATGTTGAGGCAGCATTTCACACACAGACTTAGAAGAACTTAACTAAAATGCCTAACACTCTAAACAGTAGGGGGGGGGGGACTGTCTGTCTAGCCTGGAAGCAAAGCAAACAGGAAAGCAGTAGTCCAGTGCTCTGAAGAACAAATAAATGTTAACTAAAATAGTTCTTCTATATTGCCAATCATTGATTTAGCAGTACTCTTTTTGTCATAGCAAATTGCACTGGAGCAAAACAGGAAAGATGTTACAACCCAGATCTGTGTAGGGAGCACAAAGTGTTTCCAGTTGCTCAGTAGTAGGTATTTACCCAGAGCATTGAGGGATCTGGGTTTAACAAGCAAAAAGAAACACACAAAGGGTTATTTGTTGCAAGTTTAACCACTTTATTATAGCATTGTACATATTTGCTTTTTTTGATGCCTAGAAATCAGTAAGTATGGAAGCACCATAAAGTAGTGAGAGGAGAAGGTAGTAGTGGCAAGGGTAGTTTTAATTGCGTTGGTGAGAGTGTTTTTGGCTGTGTAAAAGATCCCTAGTTTTTGGTGAGTTTTTAATGCAGTTTTGCATATGCTTGTCAAATGTAAGATTATCATCCACTGTCATCCCCAATAATTTTTCTGTGAGTAGTGGCTTCAGCTGGGCAAAAATGATAATTTATTGAGAGAGGATTTTAAATTTTGTTTTTGCATTAGAGAGGGATTTCTGGGGGAAAGTAGCAGTTTGTTTTTTAGGGGGTTGAGTATGAGATGTGAGTTATACAGCCATGTTTCAGAGACTGTTAAAGCTTCCTCAGTGAATTTTTTTTTTTTTTTTTGGAGATATGCCAGGTTGTCAGATGTGCATTTGAGTGTAGAGTTGTCTGCATATTGTATTAGGAATGCCTGATGTGTGGGAGGTGTTTGTGAGAAGTTTAAAGCGAAAGGCAGAAAAGATAGAGCGCTGTGGTACATCGGTGGTGATGGGATGCATGGAGAGAGTAGAGTGCCATTTTACTGACAGTTACCTGTTGAGCAGGTAGCTTTTTAAACCATAGAAATGTGGGCTGAGATAGAACTAGTGAGGACATTTGAAGTAGACGTTTGCTGTGGCAGACTGTATTGAAGACTTTAGACAAGTCTAGAAATAAGGACGAGACTAGTTTGCTGTTATTTCTAGCTTTATTGACAGTATATATTAAGGTTAGAGGTGCAGTGTTAGTACTATGGGAGAGGTGAAAGCTGTGTTGTATAAGGGGATAGGAGTTCTTCCTGCAGGCGATAGTTTAGCAAATTAATACATTTTTCAAGTATTTTGGAATGGGGAGGGTAAGATTGCTGTATGCCTAAAGTTTGTAATGTCTGTTGAATTTTCTCCTTTGTGTAGAGGGATAATGCGCAGTTTTTTCCAGAGAACAGAGAATATGGGATTCCTGGATTGATCTATTTATAAGGATTGAGACAGGATAGGCAATACTTTCTTCTTACTCTTTCGGCTTTTCCCGGTTAAGGGTCGCCACAGCGGAACTCCGGTCCGCTAATGATTGGCAGTAGATATTTATGTACTGGCTTGCCGGGCCGAACGCACAACCTTCAACGAAGGAATGCCCATTCACGCATGTCGCTACGCAGAAGACGCTCTAACTGAGAATTGAACGGGCAACGTCTAACTGTGAGGCGACAACGCTACCACAGCACCACCACCGCAGTACGGATAGGCAATACTATTGGCTGCTATTTTAATATACTTTAAAGTTCATGAGCTGAAGTAGGCCTTGGTCTGAGTAATATTTTTTAAAGATGTGGGCACAAGTTTGAAGGCAAAAGTGGATGTGGTGATATGTTGCTGTTGGGCAGGGTTGGGTTTAGATGTTTGGGAATCCGTGATTAGGGATGCTATGCTATCTATAAAATGAGCTGAATACTATTGCAGGATTGAGTGGTAAGTTATTGGGAGAAGGACTGAATTTTTGACTGGGATGTAACATTTCATTATTATCTGACCAGCATTTTTTTAGGTTTCTGTTTATTGTTATTCTGAATGTTGTTGTAGTATATTTTTTTGTCTTCATTTATTGCTTTTTAGGATGGTTGCTGAGCATTCTGAAGTTTTTGAGATGATGTGTTTTATATTTTTACCATTTTTTCCACGCTTTTTTTGTATCCTGTATTTGCATTCTATTTTTTTATATAGCCAAATTGCATTGTTTTTTAGTCTCTTCCTTCTAGGAGGTGAAAGACTATTTAGGAAAATAATATTGACCAGACTATTAAATACGAAAAAAAGACCTTATATGCAAAAATGGCTTCATATACTGGGGCAATGCAGCAACTGCCTCATGTACATAGACAACCCTGTCCTCCTACCACCCAACACTACAACCTGCGCAAGATGCACTGACATAGCCAAACTGGAAGCAAAGCTCTCTCCAGCCAAGATTGTGCTAGACAGTCAAGAGGCGAAGATTAACACCTGCACTACACCTCAAACAACACATAGCTCTTCAGAACCGACACCATCAACACCTACACATAGCAACACTAAACCCACATATGTGGAGGCCTTTAACATTAACCTGCCCGCAAACATCATTCACAACCAAAGTGACACATAGCTCAAAACACCAGTGTGCCACTCAACAACAGCCCCTAAGGCAAGACAACGTACCCAACACTTTAGTCATAGGTGACTCTATAGTCAGGCCACACTGATGTCCCGCTCACCCGGCCGAACAAGGAGAAAATTAGTCAGCTGCCTGTTGGGTGCCAGGATCCGCCACATGACGCATGCACTCAAGTTACTCCACAAGAAGTACAAATATGACTCTGTCATTGTCCATGTTGGAGTGAATGACTTGAGATGTACCTCCGTGGACTACATGAAAAGAGAGATGGAAGAGCTCTCGGATCATGTGGCCCAGGCAGGTATGACCCTAGCCCTGAGTAGCTTTCTGCCTTTACCCAGAATGATACTACAGTATAAGGACAAAATGATTGACTTTAACAATTGGCTAAGCTTCTGGTGTCATTCAAAGGGAATGCAGTATCTGTCTGCCTGGGATAACATGATCGACAGACCACGATGCCTTGCCAGAGGTGGTCTGCAACTGCCACCTCTGGGATTCTCGGTACTGGCTAAAGCTCTTGCCACCCTTATACTGCCTTTTTAGACAAGGTTCAAAGGACAAAACCACGACCGTAACAGATACAAGCATGCAAAATCTGAAGGTAATGCTACTCGATGCTAGAAGTCTAAACCTCAAAATGCACTCTCTCGAGGCACTCCTAAAAATGGAGAACATCGATATCTATGCAGTAACTGAGACCTGGTTCAAGGCTCCAGAGAGAGGACCCCTGCAATACCAGGCTACAACTCTTACCACACTTTTCGGCCACCAAACCAAGACTGAAACACTAAAGCTGGAGGAGTGTCCATATTCACCAAGGATATTCACACCTCCAGGCTAGTTGCCCAACACAAGGCATCTGAAATTCTCCATGTGCAACTAACACTAGGTAAGACTGCAATCCAAATTGCAGCTTGCTACAGATCCCCCACCATGCCCCAGGATTCTCACTACACCTTTCTAAACATACTGGAAAATATTAAGATACAACCAAACACCCTAATACTGGGTGATTTCAACTACCTTGCCATTAACTGGAAAAACTACTCTGGTACCAACACCCTTTCCCAACGGTTCTTGGAATTTATAAATTCCAATGTCCTGGATCAACTAATCCATTGTCCCACCAGGGGCTCCAATATCCTGGACCTGGTCATTACCAACATGGGAGATAGATGCTCCACAGCAGGGGTCACCCCCTTTTTGGTCAGGTCTGACAATAAGCAAATCACCCTTGACATCCACATCGCACCCCCACCCCCCAGTAAGGAAACCTCCATAAAAAACTTCTCCAAAGCCAACTTCATGCTACTCAAGTCAGAAGTGACAAACTTCATGACACCTATGCAGACGGGAACTGAAAGTTCGACTTCTGAATCCTGCACTAAGGCACTGTACGAGCACATCCACTCGTGCACGAATCGTGTCATCCCAAATGGAACCAAGACGCTCTCCTCCAAAAAAAAAAAAGCCAATCTGGTAGTCCCCTGTCATAAACAAACTATACAACAGAAGAAAGAAAGTATTGCAGAAAAGAGGAAAATCCCAGGATGCAAAAAACTCCCTTACCAGCCTCTGTAAGAAGCTGAGATCCCTCATAAGATCCTCCAAAGCTAGTTATGAAAATAAAATTGTTAGAGATTCCAAAGACAACCACAAGGCATTCTATAGTTATGTCAAGAATCTAAATGGCAATGCTCAGATATGCTCTGAGCTACAACAGAATGGCATTAAATATACTGATCCCAATGATATTGCCAGTATCCTGGCAGATTGATTTAGTGCCAACTTTACCCCCCTCTCACCCCCTAAAGGGCCCATCTCAATGCCAAAAGATTCCAAATTCCAGTAATCACGGCCACACAGGTAGAAACCGCACTCTCCAAAGCTAAGAATACCACATCCATGGGACCAGATGACCTCCTGGGCCGTGTACTACATGAACTATAAAATGAACTGGCACCTCACCTAAGTGTCTTTTTAATCATAGCCTCACCTCAGGCTTCGTGCCCACTGAGTGGCGTACAGCTACAGTTATCCCACTCCACAAGGGGGGATCCACCTTGGATCCTGGGAACTACCGTTCCATCTGTCTGATGAGCCTGATCTGCAAGGGCATGAAACGCATTATCATAGAACTTATAAACAAAGACATTGGCAACCTTCAAACACTGAACCCCACCCAGTTTGGGTTCATGAAGGGCTGGTCTTGTCTTCTGAACCTGATTGACTTCTTCAAATTAGTCTCCAGAGCTGTGGACGAGGGTAAGGCAGTCCACACAGCCTATATGGACCTCACCAAGGCCTTCGACACCATCCCCCACTCTGGAATCATAGATAAACTTACTAAGCTGGGCGTAAATCCCTATGTCACTCGATGGGTTGCCAACTGGCTTACTGTCAGAACCCAGACTGTAAAAGCAGACTCCAAATCCAGCTCCAGACAAGTGGAGTACCGCATGGTTCAGTCCTGGGACCGCTCTTGTTTGGCATCTACTTCTCTGAAGTACAGGCCAACACTAAGTGACTCTGGCTAACAAAGTTCGCAGATAACTGCAAACTGGGTGCCATTACTGAATCCCCAAATGATGTGGATATTCTACAAAAGGGCCTTACAGAAACGGATGCTTGGTGCCAGAGCCATGGGCTCAAGCTTAATGCCAAGAAATGTATAGTTATCCCCTTTGGGAAAAATCATGTACCCATGAATTACCACATAGGTGGCAGTACACTAAACACAAAGTGTGATGAGAGACTTAGGGACACAGGTGGACCGTGGTCTCACCTTCGATAACCACATCACCACAGCAGTCAGGAAATCCTTCTATGTGGCACACCTCATCACTAAGGGCTTTTCATCCAGAAAGAAGAGGTAATTGTCCCACTGTACTCATCTCTCATTAGACCAATTATAGAATACAACGCCCCATTTGGTTTGTATCTCACAAGACATCTACAACAGCTGGAAAGGCCGCAGAAATACCTCACTAAAAGAATCACAGGCCTAAAGCAGATGCCCTATGCTGACGGTCTTAAAAAAAAAAAAAAAACCTCCAGCTATACTCTGTGGCATGTCGTCTACTCAGAGACGATCTCTGCTTAACATAGAAGGCCATGTCAAACCCTGAGCTGTTGGACATGCTCCACTTAAAGAAATCCCAATCCCTCAGAGCCACATGCTCCAGGGATCTAAACCTTGTCATCACAATGAACAAGACATGCTGGAGGGATAGGTTCCTGACCCAGAGACCCCCCCGTACTTTGGAATAGACTGCCCATACATGTCAAGCAGAGCGCCTCCTTGGCCCTCTTCAAAAGAAACCTTGATTGCGTGGGAGATGGAAAATTCACCCTGGGGATCACATCAGTCGCCCTGCTAGACAGGGGTCCATGGAAGTAAATATTGTGGGAAGAAATATCTAGGGAATTGTTATGGCTAGGCTTGTATACGCCCTAGGGCCATTTGCCTAGTACCAACTATGAACCTAATATCAAAAAATAAATGAGAGAAATGACACTGAGGCAAAACTGTTGAGTGCTTTCACTCTAACGTTGTCAGAACTTAATCAGAACTAATACCGTAAAGTAAAACTGTGTAAAATTGTATTGTTTATGTACAGCAACATCTAAGGGGAGGATTTTTAGGGTGTTACAGTTAACAGATAATAGAGTAGTAATGGAAATTTGTGGGTAAATTGAACAGATTGCATGTTGGTTTATAAACATTCTGTTTAATTGCAATGTCTAATTGTATCAGTTAGGAGATGATCACAAAGAGATTCTGATATTGTAAATGTGGTGGTGAGTTTGCTTAAGTCTGATACTAGGATCCAGTCTAGTAAGAAATTTGATGATTTGCAGGCATGTGTGGGGCTATTAATTAGTTGTGTGAAAACATAAAAGATCTGATGTTGTCCTTTTCATTCTTCCTCACTATTCGGTAACGGATCCGACCCTTGGATCTGACTCGGCCATATTTTTTTCAGACTAGGATATTAGTCACAAGCTTTTTCCTCTACCTGTAATTCCCTACACTCTGAAATTTCCTCAGATTTAGTTTGCTGCGTAGCTTGTACAATATTGATTCCTAGTCTCTTTAGAGAGCGATTTCCTTCGTTGATAAGTCAAGTTTCTACCTAAATTTTATTCTTATCGATATATTTTTTTGCTCATAGTCTTCTCCTCTCCCTTCAGTTTCTCACAAGCATTAGGGATAAATCGTTATAGTTCCGCGTTCCTTCTGCTGCTGCTTCCAGACTGGTTGACACTTCAGCCTTGTTTTTCTGTTGTGTGCTTTTATGTTTAAAAAAAAAAAAAAGTGTGTATGTGTGTATATATTTTATATATATATATATATATATATATATATATATATATATATATATATATGTGTGTGTGTGTGTATATATTATACATAACATTCTATTGCTGTTAGTGACAGGGTTGCTGTTTGTGCTATCATTTTTGCTGTGTGCTGTGCTTTATTACTTAGCTGGTTTCTTACAGATTGTTAGTGGTGTGTTGTTTTAACAATGTCAGATAAACCAGAGGGCTTCAAGCACTGCTTGGAATGTGGGCATAAGATTCCCCATTCCAACACACATATTAAGTGTGTGTACTTTTCAGGGCCGGACAACTTGCAGTCAAATCGTGTAATTTGTGAGGGATTTAACCCCCGAGACATTGCTGATCACAGGAACAAACGTGTAGTAAAAAGACTGCTACCTGCTTCTTCGTCATCATCAGGGGCTCAAACCCACTCAGTTAGCCTTTTTGGGTCGTCGGAGCTGAGAAAATGCTCCCATAAGACTTCCAGAGGCTCTTCAGAGCCTCCGGCTAAGTCTGCAAAGACCTCTGATCCGAACTTGTCAGATCCAAGACCCAGTTCTGCCCCATTGGATCCAAGGCACTTGTCAGATCTGACAGGTGCCACTAGTATGAATACCTCTCCACGCCCATCCTCTACTACCTTGGATCTGAGCATTAGAACTCGAATTCCAGAGTTTGCTGTCAGGGCAGGTTCCCCAATGTTGCCCTCAAAGCTTTTTCAAATCCCTTCCAGGCATTCCAGGCCTGTATTGGTTGCCTTCTCTAGATCCTCCAGGAGTCTGTCTGATGGTAGATATGGACAAGATGATGCGGAGATTCCTCAAAGCTCAAATCCCGATAGAGATGTTGTCCGCTCCATCCCCAGTCTGATCTGGGAGTGTCCCTGCTACTTTGATTCAGTCTGCTTCTCCTATCTGACCAGCAGTTCAGAGTCCCAGGATTCTAGGTGCCCGAGAGAGTTGGCGTCGATTCCGAGGAAGATCCCTTCAACTTTGGCTACCCTGACCAGCTGTGCTCCAGTTTCTTCAGTTCAGAGTGGGTCTTTGATCGGGGATGTTGAAGCCAGATCCAGGGGAGGGCTTGTTCCTTCTCTCGGTGCTTCAGCCCTCGACAACTCAGGATTCTATCTGGATACCATGGATTGGGGGTGGTTCCCATCCATCCTTTGGTTTTGGCTTTGAGGGAGATGGGGGGGGGGGTCTCCTGGTCCATCGGCTTTCCAGATTGTGGAAAGGGCTTTCTCACCTCACAGAGAACTGACCTCTTTTGCCTCCAGTCCTCCCCTTTGTCTTTCACTGGATCTGAGTGCTGAGCCCATCATCTCTTTCCGGGGTCAGTCGGTCTTGTGGAGCCCCCCCCCCCGAGGAAGCCCCCCTTTCTTCCGATACATCTCTTGAACACCCCACAGAGAAGGTTCCTCAGAAGAAAATGTACAAAAGGAGGCACATTGACTCCCCATTGGAGTCACTCACAGAAGAGTCAGACTTTGATGAGGGACAAGGATCCCCTTGATCACCACTTGATGATTTCTCCTTTGGAGACGTCTTGGAGATTTAGGCAGAAAGTGGCTGGTTGGCCCATCTACTTCTTCTGAAGAGTCCGTGTTCTTGGATGCTTTTGGGGTGGCCCTGACTACATCTTGGGTGACCCCTTCCCTCCCTCCCCGGTGGCCAAACACATTGACTTAGTTTCCAAACTGGCTGGGAAGAAGCTGTACACCATTGAATCAATCCCCATATGCTCAGACAGATTTTTGGTTCCCCCAGGTACAGGTTTCATTGGTTCAAAGGTGTCCCTGTTGATGCCATTGTTGTGGCAGCAGCCACTAAGAAGGAGCTAGCTGAGCAGAGCTCCTCTGTCCATTCGCCGAACAGGGAGTTTCGAGCAATGGACAGTTTTGGTAAACGCATGTACTCCTCTGCTGCATTTGCTCTGAAATCATTAAATTCCTTGTCTCATTTCACTCATTTGCATAGAGATTTGGTCAAGGAGCTCTCTCTGTCACAGAGACCATGTTGGATGAGGACTTCAATAAAGTATCTCCTTAGTTAGCTACTCTTACTTCTGTGATTAACTCTACTATGAGGCTCATCTCCCATTCAGCAGAGGGTACCTCAAGGGTAGCCAAGCCAGCTCGGGTATTATCAGAAAACATACCTGAATGAGGCTTTGGGACTTTATGGAACCTTTCAAGGCGTCCTTTGCGAATGCCCCTTTCGGTGGCTCCTCCTTGTTTGGGCCATCCATCAAAGAGACTCTTGGTTGCAGCGAGCAGGAAGGAAAGACCCTGTCTGCCATCAGGATCAAGTTTTCTACCCCTTAACAAATCTCTTCCCAAAATTAGTGAAGTGGTAAGAAGACATGGTTTCAAAAGTCTCAAGGATCTTTTCAGGATCAACACTGGGATTCTTCCTTCAGAGGCAGAGGAGAACGTTTCAATGGTAGACGCAGCCCCAGAGGCAGAGGGTGTCCGCAGAATCAGGACTTCAGAAAACCTTTTCCTGACGTATCCTATCTGTGCTCCTGAAGCTCTGTCCAGCTGTCCATCTCTGGAGTCAGTCGGGGTCATTGTTCTCTGCACCTAGATGCCTATAGAACGAATTCCTGGGTGCTAAGCATAATATCCAGAGGTCATTACATTCTGTTTTTTCTTTCACCTCCAGTGGATTTTAAGAAACTACCACCCAGTCAGAGGGAGCATGCAGTACTGGAAATTCAAACATTGCTGCAAAAAAGTCATCCAAGAGGTCCCGACCAAACAAAAAGGATTCAGAACTTCTGCTTCTTTTTAGTGCCAAAGAAAAAGGGGGACCTAAGAGCCATACTATATCTGGGCAGTCTAAATCAGTATGTAAAGAAAAAGTTCTGGATGGTCACAGATCACTGCATTCTACTGCTGTTGCTCAAGAATGATTGGATGTGCTCAATAGACCTTTAGAATGTGTACTATCACATCAAAATAGACAGACACCCCAGAAGTAATTTGTGTTTCAGAGTGGGAGTCGGTCATTTCCAATTCAGAGCTCTGCCCTTTGGAATTGTCACAGCCCCAGAGTGTTTGCCAAATGCATAGCAGTTGTGGCAGCTGTTCCCGGACTGAAAGGTTTCTAGGTGTTTCCATATTTGGATGGCTGGCTTCTAACTGCCCCAACCCAGCATCAACTACTTTAGGGACTATTTGTTCCAGATCTCCAGCTGCCTGGACATTACTATAAATCTTACCAAATCGAACTTGTCCCCCATTCAGAGGTTGTAATTCAACAGTGCCTTTCTAGATACACCACACCAGATAGCTTCTTTCTCTCCTCATTGCATTACGCCCATGTATGGGACATAATTTGTGTACCACCACCGGTGGTGAGACTCCTCCTTTAAGCTCTGGGCTCTGTCCTCTGCCATAGTCCTAGTACCCTTAGCAAGAGTCTTTATATGAGTTCTTCATTGGACCTTGGCTGTTCAGTGGTCTATTCTTTACTAGCAATTGTCTCTTCTTGTCAAGTTAACTCTGATTTGCAGACATCTTCAGTGGTGGTTTCATTCAGACTATCTGTTCCTGGGCAGGCCATGAGGTGGGGGCATTTCAAGGGAAAGATGGTCCAAGGCATGTGAGCTTCCTCTGAGGCCAGAGATGCGAGCAGTTCTTCCAGTGTTGCAAGCCTTTCAGGATAGACTCCCCTTTGGGATGATTGCAGTACACACTGACATGTCAGTAGTTTGTTATATCAGCAAACAATGAGGAGCCCCTTCTTACCTTTTATGCAGAGAGGCCATGAGGGTCTGGGAATCAGCGATTTCTTTTGACCACTTCCTAGTTGCAACTCGTGTACCAGGGAAGACCAGTGTTCTTGCAGACAATCTCAGCAGGTCCATTTTGACCCCTCAATAGTGGTCCCTCAGTCAGTGGCGAATCGGACATTAAGCCACTGGGGCCAACCTTGCAGCAACATCTTTGCTTCTCCCCAAAACAACAAGTGCAAGCAAGTATTTCGCTCTGTTCCCCCTCGGGGGGGGGGGGGGTCTCCGAGGGATGCTCTAGTGAATGATTGGCTCTCCAGTCTTCTTTATGCCTATCTCCCACTACTGTTGATCCCAAGGTTTCTGCTGAAAGCCAGAAGGCTGAAGAGTTCAGTAATCCTCATTGGTCCTACATACCTTTTCTGAGGAGTTTAGACGGCATGATGGTTGTGTTTACCTTATAGATGCAAGGTACAGGGTTGGATTCTCACCTTGGAAGAAAATTTGCTAGGCTTAAAAAAAAAAAAAAACCCACAAGAGCAGTTAGCCTAGTACTTGGGTATGTTCCCCTTTCTCTTGTCTCATCTGGAATATCCCCCATGAATTCTGGAGCCCAGACGGGACTTCCTTTCTCATCCATCAGGGAGTCAACATTCCAGTCTACTATCTCTCAAACCGATTGCATCTCTCTCTCTTTCTAGTAATTCTACAAAGGTCCATGCTTGCTTCCCAAAAAGCCTCTGCTAAGTGTACCAAAGCAAATGGAAATATTTGCCATTTGAGCTTCCAAAGAGAATATCGATCTCGTCTCAGCCCCAATTTCAGCCATCCTTCTCAACGTCTCTCTTCAAGGAAGGGGGGGCTAGTTTTTCCAGTATAAAACTTCAGCTGGCAGCTGTTTCTAAGTTTCATGCAAGAGATGTTTCCGTTTGAACCAGTGAATGATTGTGAAATGAAATTCCTTTGTTGGAAAACCAGCTTTTTGGTAGCTGTCGCATCAGCAAGAAAAATTTCTGAACTTCAGGCAAAACCGCCTTACATAATTTTTAATAAAGATAGAGTATCTCTCCTTACCAATCCATCTTTTATGCCTAAGGTAGCCACAGAGACTAATATAAACAAGTCTATACAGTTGCTAGTCTTTTCATATTTTTCTAACAAGGGCGAATATATTTTGCATCTGCCTGCTGTTCATAGACCACTGCGGTTCTACCTTCATAGAAGAAAACAGTGTAGAAAGTCTGACTGGCTAGTTGTTTCTCACCAAACTGTACAGATCAAACAGTCTCCAAAGTCACATTGGCTAAATGGATTACTGACTGTATTTCACTAATTTATTCAAGATATGGACTGAACTTGCCTCACCCTTCCAAAATCCATTCAACTAGCTCTATGGCTACATCATCTGGTTTTCCCTCCAGAACGTCGATTGATGAAATTTGTGTTGTAGCCACTTGGTCAAAGACTCGTACCTTTGTGACTCATTAGAAATTGGACATTGTCTCTAGAAGTAGAGCTTCTTTTGGTTCAACAGTGCTCCAACATAGTCTTCCTTGAGGCCACCCAAGAATAACGTAGCTGGGGACTGTGTCCCAATAGTGAGGAAGAATGAAAAGGACAACATCAGATTTAGAAGTTATGTACTTACCATAACTTGGCATCTGTGTTGTCCATTTTTATTCTTCCTCACCTTTCCCTCCCAGCCATCCCCCAACCTATTGGCTCCTAGAGGACCTATTGCATTTATAAGAAGCTTTACGTTCCTGACTTGAGCCTCTGATTTCTTTCTGTCTATAATGTCTTTTTATCTGGCAGGCAGTAAGGTAGCAAACTCCTTCTGAGGAAGCTTCAGAGTGTAGGGTATTATGGGTAGAGGGAGGAGCTAGAGACTAGTATCCAAGTTGAATCCTTAACCCAGTAGTGAGGAAAAATGAAAATGGATGGTACAGGTACCAAGTTATGGTAAGTACATAACTTCTAACTCATGCTAGACGTAGAAGAGTTCGAGGTTATGTCCAACCAATTGATATTGACATCACCTATCAGTAGTAGTTCTTGTGGAATTGTTATGGATATCTTCCAGTGTAGCTGTATTGTTGCTTGCCAGGAGGGATGTAAAGGACAGTAATACCTATCTGTTTTATTAGTTTATTTTCAGGAATGTAATAAGAAGCTCTGACTAATTGAATTGAATTTTGGTATTGGTGTGTTGTAGGGGAAATGTAATAGTTAGAAAATATTAAAGCAACACCACCACCCTTCTTTATGTTGTCAGTAATGTAGCCATTTCTCAGTCACTTAAGCCAAGTTTCAGTTATTGTGAAAATGTCAGGCTTGTGTTTGGTAATCCAGGCATGTTGTTCAGTAGTTTTATTTGTTATGCTTCTAGTATTTATGGCAGCAAAAGTTAAGATTACCAGGATTGGGAGTTGACCATTGTGGGGTTAGTGTGTGGAAGAGAATTGTCTTGATGTTGGTTGTGAGTGGGGCAAGGATTAGGGTGAATGTCTCCTAGTAGGATTTTAGTATATTGGGATATTATTGATTCTTGTTTTGGAGAGGGTTTTCCATTTAATTTTATTTTGATTTGAGTTGAAATGGAATCACTCTGTGGGGTAAAACTGAGGGTGTCATTGAATAGGTTTGTTGCAATGTGTAGAGAGTTTAGGGAGGAAGTATGGATAGGTGATTGAGGGAGAGAGTTGGAGAGTTGAGAGCTGTCATTGAGTTATGGTTGGATGAGAAATGGCTCAGTTGGAGGAGACTCGATAAGCTGAAGAGTAGCCTGACTGACGAAAGTGATCTGTGTTTTATTGATGGTAGGTAGTAGAGAAGTAAGAGGTTGCAGGGCTGAAGGATATTTAGTGGTGGTGGAGTATGAAAGCTGGTAGAAGGTAAGTAGGAAAGAAGTACTTTCTATGAAGGAAGAGAGTTAGGCTTTCCTGTATTTCTGAAATGTAAAAACTAGAAGGATTTAAAAGGCTAGAGTAGGAGGAAATTAGAATTTGAAATGTAGAATAATAGATAGGTACTGTTGAGGAGAGGTCTGAGTATGAATGGATATAATGCAAAACAGTATGAGAGGGAGAAAGATTGTTGGGAATTATGCCAAATGTTGGCTGGAAGTTGAGAAATGGGAAAATTTAAACAGGAGTGTTTGTATGATAGTAGTAAGGGTGTTTAGGAAGTGTTAGGGGAATGTGTGTGTGTTGGAAATATAATGATAGTGTAAGTGTGGGTAGGAGAGTGAACAGAATCTGAGTGCAGCAGACTTCCCACCATCAGGTCTGTTATTACAGCGCAATCAGTTTATAGCAGTACAAAGCAATTAACATGGAAGTACAAAGTAGAATAGGTTTTCTTTCATTTACTGAGTGCAGAAATTAGGAAGCTAGAGAGACTAAGTAACTGGCAATAAGCAGCGTAATCTAGTGGTCATGAGAGAGAAATTACAGTGGCCAACTTAGTAAGTGGTCCTTGGAGTGTAAAGGATTACTCCTATGGGGGGGGGAAGAGTGTAAAAGATTACTCTTCGGGGGGGGAGGGTGTCACAGCCACTTTCCAGCACAAGGCAGGTTTGTCCCGATGCGTACTCCCTGTGTACGGCCAGGATGGATTGGAATTTAGTCCCCCCACCTGTTGGTGACCTTTGATTGTCACTGTATTCCTAGAGGTAGAGCAAGGACCATGGTGAGTCAGAGCAAGAGAGTACAGGGTATTGTAAGTGTAGAGAGATGGAAAGAAAGTTTGATTGTAAGGAAGTAGGTTTAGCGGGAGGTATTTTGATAGAGAACCACAGTAATAGTGTATAGAGCAAATTGTCTTAACATAAAACTACACTGCTAAGCATAATTTGAAACCCATCACTTGACAAATCATTCATTGGCTTAACCATTACATTGAGTGCTGTATATATCAAACCTCCAGCAACTGACATTACATGCATGCTTGTTTATAGGGCACAGGCTCAGCATACATACCCTTTGTCTGAATTAAATAAAATAAATTCTGTTGTAGCACACTATCAAGTTTTTTTCATTGATCTGTTCAGTCTTATAACAAATAGAATTGCGAGAACACGTGACACTTGCATTGTGAAGAAGATGGTGACTGAGTGGAAGAGGAGGCCCAAGTGAGGGGAGATTTAGCAATACATTCTACTACAGTGACCCTTTCCATCCTGTGGTCAGTTAGAGAGCAACCAGTTTGTAGCCAGTGCAAAGCAATTAACAAGAAAAGCATAGGTTTTTTTTTTTTTTTTTTTTTTTTTCATTTACTGAATGCAGAAATCATGTAGCTAGGGAGACTAAGTAACTGACATGTATAGTGTGATCTGTTGGTCAAGAGTAGGGACAGTGGGCAACTTAGTAAGTGGTCCATTGAGTGCAAAAACTACTCTGGGGGGAATGTCAAAGCCACTTTCCAGCACAGGGCAGACACATATTTGACTAAAGTTAATATGCAGTTAGGCTTTTCTTGTTAAACTTGCTTATAGGTTCATAGGTTCATAGGTTTATACTAGGCTATCTGCCCCAAGGCATTTATAAGCCTAGCCCAAATTATTGTGGCTTACGCCACCCCTTATATGAAAAAATACTGTGCCCATTAGTTTGTTGTGCCTCTGTCCAGCAGTGACACAGAGATGATTCCTGGGGTAAACCTACGATCTCCCATCCACAGGTCTAGATTTCTCTTGAACAGAGTCAGCGAGGTGCTCTGCCTCACATGGACCGGGATTTTATTCCACAGCATAGGGAGTCTCTGAGTGATAAATCTATCCCTCCAGCACGTCCTATTTATATCCGTGCTAAGGTTTAAGTCGCTTGCTCTAGTGGTTTTGGTGGATTTGGATTTTTGAGGTGGAGCATGTCCATTAATTCCGGGTTGGACATGGCCTTGTATGTCAGGCACATGTCACCTCTGAGCAGACGGTATGCGACTGAATAGAGCTGGAGTTTCTTCAATCTGGCAGCATATGACAGATTTTGGAGTCCCTTTATCCTTTTGGTGAGGAACTTTTGGGGTCTCTCCAATTGCTGCAGATGTCGGGTGAGATACATCCCGAATGGGGCATTGTACTCGATCATTGGTCTGATAAGTGAAGAGTACAGGGGACAATGACCTCACTAGATCTGGATGTGAATCCTTCATGATCAGGTGGGCAATGTAGAAGGTCTTTCTAACCACTTTAGCAATGTGAGTGTCAAAAGAAAGGCCACTGTCAACCTGGGTCCCCAGGTCCCTGATAACCTCTTCTGTGCTTAGTGGATTGCCACCTATATGGTAGCTTGGGGTTACCTTGTTTTTCCCGAAGGGTATGACTATACATTTTTTTGCGTTTAACTTCAGGCCATGGCTCTGGCACCAGCTATCTGTTTCCGTGAGTCCCTTCTGAAGGATATCCGTGTCCGATGCACTTTCCACTATGGCGCCCAGTTTGCAGTCGTCTGCAAACTTTGTCAGCCAAAGTCCTCCCATGTTGGCCTGTACTTGAAGTAGATGCCAAACAATAGGGGGCCAAGGACCGAGCCCTGTGGGACACCACTTGTGACCGGCTTGGAGTCTGACACAGCGCCAGCAACTCTAACCCTGTGGGTTCTGTCCTTAAGCCAGTTTGCAACCCATCTTGTGACATATGGGTTTACATTTAAGCTGGTAAGTTTTTCTACAATACCTTATATTACATAGTGACAGAATTCTGACTGTATACTTTCCGGAGTTGGGCCTTGTGGTAGAGTTCTTGCAGTACTGGGGTCAAGGCTGGATGTAATGATGACATATCACAAAACTGTACGTTACTGTAACACCGAATTGTCCAAGACCTTCAGTCTTCAGTCCTACGTCTTAGAAAAAAAAATCTGGATAATGTCTTTCACTTTCCTGTGGCGTGTACATCTCCATCTCAGATGCTGCACATAATAACTGCAGTTTATTCTTTTCCTAGGAAAGAAATGAGAAATTCAGGAATTGGCCTGTTTTTATAGCTGTGTATTCATCGCTGTGATGGTATGGGCATGTCTTTAGATGTGGGAAGCCAGTTTCCTTATGATAGTGCTGAAGATGACAATTTGTGTATTGCCACTGGTAGGTAGGAGGATTACATGAAGTAACTGCATGCTAAACAAGGCCCTTTTTAAGATCTAGTGTCAAGGGTAAGTACTGTGTAGTTAATGTTTGTACCTGTTTCTATATTCCATTCTTTTTTTCTCTTGGAAAATTAGGAATCATAAATCTTGTCAAAGTCTTGCACGTGTGTAGTTTAAGATCAGGTACACTTCAGTTCTTATGTTGTTGAATTGTACTTTTTGTAAATATTCTAAATGCCATAAATTGTAAGTCTTGCTTAACTGTACTATTTTTTCACTTTCACTGTGTCTGTGCGCGTATTTATGCACAGACTGACATACACACAATATGTATATGTGTGATGAACTGAGTTAATCAAAACTTCAGTACATCTTCCATCTAATGGTCAACAGTTAAAAAAAAAAATAAAACTACAGACCACAGTGCATGCCCAGAGACATGAGCTCTAGTTCAAGTAAAAAAATATTTTTTGCTGGTTGAAGCTCCCCTGCACCCCCACTCCCTACTAATTGCGTATACAATCACAATACCAGTAAAAGAGTATATTCTCCAACCCTGGAATTATAGAGCACTCTCACATAAGTCGATAACTTTCCTGTTGTTGGCCACATTGTCTACACAAAAGCGGTCTGCTAACTCACCAGCTGACCAGTGTTTGTGCTTACACACACACTACACATATGTATATATTTTTTATATATATATATATATATATACACACACACTTATATATGTGTAGGTATGTATAATATATCACACAGTTTTAATCTTTTTGGCTGTGTTTTTTCATTGAGACTATGTCCAGGTCTGAAAATGGCCTACTGTGTATCGGTGCTTCTACATCAGTTGATAAATTCAGATTAAAATTTTCAATGTGTTTGTCAAGATGTCCTTCAAGAATGCAGCTGCAGTCCTTACATATGGGTTGTCCTGCCTCAGGCAGCCCTTCGGTCGGCCAGATTCCAAAGTCTGGGTCCGGCGTCGGCTGATGTCGCCTCCTCCCCTACGTCAGAGTGGCTGGGGTATAAAAGCATCAGTCGACGCCATCTTCTTCAGTCTTTCTTGCCATGCGGTGCCCGAAGCAGAAGCAGTTCGCAAGTGCCGGTCGGCCAGCTCCTGTGTTTTCAGTAACCGAAGTCATCAAAAAGCTAAGTACCCTATTGGGGAACCTTTTCTTGCCTCAGCCGATGTCAGATAAAACTGCAAAAGTTAATAACGGTGTGTCTTGTGGTAAATAAATACCTCATAAGGACTTCCATTCTTACTGCCTTCCCTGCCTTGGCCCAGACCACGACGTCTCAGCCTGTGCTGCCTGTGCTTGCTTCAATAAGCGCACACTCAGGCGCCGGGCAGAATTTGCTGAAGACTTTTTTGGCGAAAAGTTCTCATATATCATGCCGTCAGAACAACCGACAACACATATTTCCAAAAAACGGAAGGACCGGGACCGACCTTCTTGGCCCGCAACTTCCACCGATACCACACCAAAACCTACCGCGAGTGCATCGGTCTCTTCTGAGGCGGTAATTCCACCGCTCCAGACCGACGACACCGCTTTAACTTTCAGTTCGGCCCCGGAGCCTTCCCCGGTGCCGCTTGTTGTTTTTCCTCCAGAAGCCGAAGCCCAAGATTGGCCTGAGACCACACCGGTGGACAAAGTTACTTCAGCACGTGGGGCAGCTAGCCCTCCGGTGTCTATGTCCATCAAGGCCTACACACGTGCTAAGGCTGCCAGCCAGGCTAAGTCTCACCCTCCTAAATCTTTTTCTCAGGGTCCCGCTTCTGATAAACAGATCATGACTTTAGCTGTAGATCTAATTTCTTTAATCAGAGGTTCCCAGGCTCATCCTGACAGAGGTTCTCAGCCGCCTTCAGACAAAAAGCCTAGGGTTGAGCAGACAGATACCCTTTCCTCAGATGAAGCCTTTGGTGACTCAGACCATTCAGATTCCCAGGAAGAGTCCTTCCAGGCCTACGAGGATTCTGATGCTGAGGAATCTATTCCTTCTGCCTCTCCTCCTGAGGATATTTCTTTCGGGGAAATTCTCCACTCCATGAGAGAGCATTTTCAGTGGCAGGGCCAGGAATTCTCCTACTCCATGAAACGGCTTCCTACCTTCCTTAAGCTTCCCCAGCACAGGCCTTTAGCTATCCCACCAGTGTTAGATGTATTGGATGATGTGTACTCAGATTCAAGTGCTTCTCCTGACTCTCTCCCTCCTGCTCCTGTCAAGCCAGACAGATACTACAGGGTTCCTGAAACTCATAAACATCTCTTTAAGGCCCATTCTGTTGATTTAGAAACTATTTCCCAGGGGCCCAAAGGAGTGGCCACTTCCACGGCCAAAAATCCTTTGCCCGCAGACAGGGAATCTAGGTCCTTGGAGAGGTGGGACAAAAAAGTTTATACCTCAACCACCCTTGCCATGAGGGCCCTTAATTGCCTTTTTCATATGTTTCAGTATCAGGATTTCTTGATGGATGATTTGCAGAAAAAGTTAGCCTCTCCTGAGCCTTTAGATAGAAAGGACTTGCAGGATTTGGTTCATAAATACACAGCAGGTTAGCAATCATTTTCTTCAGTGTGGTTATGATGTATTGGAAGCTTCATGTAGGGCAGCTATGACAGGGGCCGTCATACGAAGACATGCTTGGTTGAAAGAACAGGCATTGCCAGATCATGTTAAAGTAAAGCTTCTAGATGCACCTCTGAAAAAAACACAAGCTATTTGGTGCTAATGCTCAGGATGTGTTGAAATCAATTGAGGAAAAGGCTAATTCAGTGCAAACAGTCAAAGATTTCCTCCAGGTCCAGCCACCAAGGTTCAGCAGGAATTGGCCTTCGAAGAATTGGTCCTTTCCAGACACTGACAAGTTCCAAAGGGGAAAAAACAGGCGTGCCCGAGGGAGAGGACAATACCGAGGATCCTACAGGGGACGCCAATGGCAACCGACTAATCAGAGAAGTGGCGCAGGGACTTCTACTGCTCCACAGGGACAATCACAATGGCTTGACTTTGACACCGCCAACCAAGGCTCAAAGAAAAGCACCTTTAGGCGGAAAATTATCCTTATTTTAAAAAAAAAAAAAAAATTGGCACGTTTTAACAAATGGATTCTGGACATAATAGACCAAGGTTACAGGTTCCACTTCCATACTTTACCAACAAGACAAGGCATGCCAAACCTGCCACAAAATCAAAGGGCAGAGGCACTCATACAAGTTTCAAAGCTGCTACAAATCAAAGCAATAGAAAAGGTCCCTCCTCAGGAACAAGGCCAGGGATTCTACTCAAGACTGTTCCTTGTTCTAAGAAAAGAAAAGCAATGGAGACCTATACTGGACTTGTCCGCTCTAAACACTCTTCTCATTGTGCCAAAATTCAAAATGCTGACGCAACAGCAACTTCTTCCCATGCTGGGCAAGGGGTCTTGGCTGGTTACTCTGGACCTCAAGGAGGCATACCTGCATGTCCCAATCAGACACAGTTGCAGAAGATACCACAGATTTCTTGCAGGGTCAGAGCATTATCAGTTCTCAGCATTGCCATTTGGCTTATCTACTGCACCCAGAGTATTCACAAAATGCCTGGCATCAGTAATTGCACACTGCAGACTCCAGGGGATTCAAATATACCCTTACCTGGACGACTGCCTTATACAAGCGGACAGCAAGCAAGCCCTGATAAAAAACTTGAATTATGTCATTCACTTACTACAGGCTTTGGGATACACAGTCAACAATCAAAAATCAAGACTACTGCCATCCCAACAAATAACTTTTCTAGGAGCCAAACTGGACACAAAATCTCAAATGGCTTTTCCTCACATAAGAGAAACAAGAACAATTACCAGATTACTTCAAAAGCCTAGCAAAGCTCACCTAGATGACTGCAAGGAAAATCCTGCAGGCCCTGGGTTTCATGGCATCTTGCATTCTACTGATTCCACTGGCAAGACTACACATGAGAAAACTACAATGGTACCTAAAAAGTTTATGGTCTCAACACAGCCACAACTTAGAAGCAATTATCCCACTCATTCCATGTCTACAAAAGGAATTTTTGTGGTGGGCCCAAGCAAGGCAGTTAAACAAAGGCGTGTCTTTCAACAAACCTCAAACAAGCCAAACCATTACAATGGACGCCTCAGATCATGGATGGGGGGGGCGCACATGAAGGGCAGATGCATTCAAGGACTATGGGCACCCCGAGAAATGCATCTACACATCAATCAAAAAGAGATGTTAGCAGTAATTCATGCAATCGAGGTCTTCGGAAAATATCTTCAACAAGGTCATCTGCTAATAAAGACAGACAACAACACTGTTATGTGGTACATAAACAAACAGGGAGGTACTCATTCTTACCCCCTCTGCAGACTAACAATGACTCTTTGGGAAAAGTCCCTGAAACTGAACATACAGCTGCAATCCCAGTTTGTTCCAGGCAAGGACAATGTTCTGGCGGACAGTCTAAGCAGAAACATCTTGGACCCGCCCGAATGGATGTTGCATCCAGACATTTTTGCACAAATAACTCATGCTTGGGAGAGGCTGGCCATAGATCTCTTTGCCTCTCACCTCAATCATCATCTGAAGAAGTTCTGCTCGAGGACACACCATCCTCAAGCCTGGAGAATGGATGCTCTCTCCTTCAGCTGGAACTCTCTACTTTGCATTCCCACCTCTACCATTAATGACCAAGGTGTTACTAAAGATCAAAGCAGAATAACCGAAAGGCATCTTGATAGCTCCAGATTGGGCAAGACAGCACTGGTATCCATTACTAAGGAGCATAACTTGCACCAAGGACCTTCCACCAGAAAAACTTATTCAGCCAAATGGAAGAGATTCAACATCTGGAATGTCAACAAGGGTCAGGATGCATCAGTAATGAGCATCCCACAGATACTAGAATACTTGGCAAAAATGCTACATAATGGACTATCATATTCTTCCATAAAAATACACGCTTCAGCAATTTCAGCAAAATAAAACAGTGATCCACCGGTGTTTTCACATCCTTTGCTAAGACAATTTCTAAGAGGGGTAAAGAATATCAAACCTCCCAGAAAACCACCAGTGCCTGCATGGGACCTCAACTTCGTGTTGGAAAAATTAACTCTTCCTCTTTTTGAGCCAGCAGCATCTTCAGAATTGCAATTTCTCTCCTGGAAAACAGTTTTCCTGTTGGCAATTACCTCAGCAAGAAGAGTCTCCGAGATACAGGCCCTCATGGCAGTACCTCCATTTCTCATTTTTCATCAGGACAGAGTTTCTTTAAGAACCAGTCCTTCATTCATGCCAAAAGTGATATCCAGGGTGTCTCTTAATCAAGCAATCCACCTGCCTACCTTCTTTCCCAATCCTCAAAATAAAGGAGAAAAGCTGCTGCACACTTTGGACATACACAGACAACTGCGCTACTACTTGGACAGAACAAAAGCCAACAGAAAGTCTGACCAACTATTTGTAGCTTATGCTGCTGGAGTGCAAGGAATGGCAATTTCCAAACAAACAATTTCAAAATGGATTGGACACTGCATCAGATTCTGTTATTCTTTCCATGGAAAATGTGTGCCAGCCAATATCAGGCCACACTCCAACCAGAGCTATAGCCACCTCCACAGCCTTTCTAAGAGGGGTGGCTACAAAGGACATTCTAGAAGCTGCTACATGGAGCTCCATGCATACATTTTCCAAGCACTACAACCTGCCTTTATATTCCAGATCCCGAGAAGGCTTTGCTTCGGCAGTCCTGCAGGGCATTTTAGCTACACCATCTTTATCTTAGAGCCTACCACTCCCAGCTTGGCTATGGTATTCAACCCATATGTAAGGACTGCAGTTGCATTCTTGAAGGACATAGTACAGTTTTGTACCTACCATAAATGTAGATGTCCTATAGATATGCAACTGCAGTCAGGTTTTCCCTCCCTCCTACCCCTCTGTATATTCTCCTTTTGGGTCCACTTCCCCTTTTTCAAATTAGCTGGGGATATCTGTTATGGTGTATCTGTTTATTACTGTTGTGTATGTCTAGAATTTTTAATCTAGTTTCTAAATTTAGCCTTCTTTGGAGGGCACCTGGCATCTGGGGCAAGAAACACTGAAGAAGATGGCGTCGACTGATGCTTTTATACCCCAGCCGCTCTGACGTCGGGGAGGAGGTGACATCAGCCGACGCCGGACCCAGACTTTGGAATCCGGCCGACCGAAGGGCTGCCTGAGGCAGGACAAACCCATATGTAAGGACTGCAGTTGCATATCTATCGGACATCTACATTTATGGTAGGTACAAAACTGTACTATTCACCTATTGAGCTTCCTTTTTTTCACTCTTGAATTTCTTGACATTCTTGTCTCAAACACACACAAGTTGGTTATGATGAAAGACTTGGTCATAATCCTCTTTCTTAGTCTAACGATTTGTGTCCTAAACTGACAGTTGTATAATTAGCATGTCATTGATTGGAATAGTAATGTGTGATACTTTTGTTAAGGAAAAATATGTGTATTTAGGGTATATTGATAATATTTTTGTTTGAATCTTGATAGATTTATGGAGTCCTTGGATAAATTTTCTAATGCTATAACTATGGTGAATCGTAAAATTGTTCCTGGAATTTTAACCTGGCCAATGACGACTGCTATCGTTGAAGAGAGCAGAACAGAAAATCTAAAGGTAAGACAGTACTACACTAAGGTTGGATGAAAGGAAGAAATTGAAGGAGGCTAGCAAAGATCAGTTAGTCAGCAGTCAATTAGAATTTTGAGTGTTTAGAATCAGACAGTGTCTGTCAAATTTAAAATGTTAACAAATTTCATGCAGTGTATCTGACCATAATAAATGCAACAAGATTTCTGAACTGTGAGTTGGAATATACCCTATGGAGTAGGTAGATACAATAATGTGGACCGTCCTTAATATATGAATAGGCCCTTCTTTCTATACATATTCAGTCAACTGATACTATTCTGTCCGTAAGGTAGGTCCTAACACCCGAGGCTCAGCTGTCCATACTCAAACTGACGTTACAGCTAAAGTTCAGTGTATGTCACTTGCTGGCAGTGGAAGTAGCCCACTATCAGTGCAGTACCCTGTCTCAGAAGTGCCCTTTTCATGAAAGACTAGAAGGGAGTCACCACAGTCTGAATTATTAGATTCTTAAGATTTCATCATTTTAATTATTTTGATGAGGAAACAATTTCATCTTTCACCTCTGTGTATTTTTCTTTTGGTGACATTCTGAATTTTATGTGGGAGCATTCTGATGTTGTTAATCTACTATCATGGTGACTGCTATGTGGACCTCTTTAGCATGGACAAGCCTAAGCCAGTCGTATCAACTTTCTCCATCATACTGGTGTACACAAGTGCTTTTCTTTTGAGTCAGCATCCATAAGAGCCAGACTACCAGATCCTGTTCACAGTAAGTCTGGCAAGCTGTCGTCATCCTAGTACCACAGATCTTGCTTCTCTGAAAGTCATTAAGTGACATAAGCTGATACCAGGCTAGAATATGTAAGGAAAGCAGAATCCTGACATGCTTCTGAAAAAGTATATATCCCCATAACTGTTAAATTTTGAGCTATAAATTACCAGGTGCATATTAATTATGAAGGGGAAATTGAATAGACAGTATGACCTCTGATATTGCTTGGAAATCCATAAAACAGTGCAAGAAACTTCTCGGTGTGGCAGTTTTTCAGTTCCTTTGTCTAGTTAATTACTATGTATTAAACTAAAAAAAATCAGAAAATTGTAGTAGAAATAGCGAACTTAAACATCCTAAATCAAAAAAATAAAAATTTATGCTATTATTATACAGAATTATTAACACTGTTAGGTATTTAGAAGTTATCCAAGCAGGGTAGACAGTCTGTTACCAGTCGAAAATCATTATTATGCACACAAACAAGCGATCAAAAAAAAAAAAAAAAAAAAAAAGAAACTATGATAGTTTAATCCCAAACTTTCTGACTAATATACCTTTTATCAGGTAAGGGAGTGGTTTATTTAGTTGTAAAGCAAAGTGCATTGATATACATGAAATCTTTAAAAACAGTGTTTGCAGATAAACATATTTTGTCAGTAAGCATAGAATTAAATGCGTGTTATGCTTTTGTTTTATATATTTTATTTCAGTTTAATCACGTAATTGGGGTACTCCAGAGACCCTTTTCAGCCACAACCCTGACTGCAATGGTGAGGATGAAATAAATTGCCACATTTTGTTAAAAAACTAACTATACCTCAACATTACATAATATGCAAATCCTTTTTAGATTGTTAGACAATGAAATATTACAGCAATGATAGATGCAGAAATGGGATGATGGATTTGAAAGGAAAAGAAGCATGATCTGGAATGAAAGGGGTAAAGTGGTATATAGAAATGATACTAAGTGTTATTTAGGGTAAGTGAGTAATTTGAAGCAGTGAAGTTATTAATGAGTCAGCAAATTAATATTTAGGCCATTCAGCAACATAGCTAAGTGTACAAGAAAGTTTTCAGCCCATTCTTGTTTTCTTAAACCCAGTGTGTGTCATGTCTGTCTCATATGATAATTTTGACCATAGCTTTCTTTTTCCTCTCCTTTTTTATTGGTTGACATCAGGATAGAAGTATCATTTTGTGAAATCTTACCACAAGCTATTTAAATAAACTTGCCACTCCCATTCTGTTCCATACAACCAGAATGCTGCGTCTTCACAAAGACCAGCTGTGCTGCTCTTTTAAACATGGTGTCCCTTGAGTTGCCTATCCTTACTGTAAAGTTGTATTTGCTAGCTTCTTCCAGTCTCCTCTTATCTACTTTGCACTAGTGAACACTAGGGAATCTAAATGGGAGTTTCATCCCTTTAGACTGTTTAAGCTTTGAGATACCCTCTCTGTCATAGTTTCCTATTTTGATTAGTGCTGCATTTACTTTATTTGTTCAAGTGCCTAAACACTGGACAAGAATAAGGTCAGCCTGCTAGTTTCACCTCCTTTGGCATCATTTTATCACAAATTCTACTAACATTGTACAGACTGCCTTATTCTCACAATTAATGAACTCACATTCAGCACTAACAATTTCATCAGTGAGAGGTGTAAATACTTTGGAGTCTGTCCTCACACCTAAAACTTGGATCTCCACCATGATCCTTCCCTAATCAAACTAGAATGTCTTATGCTGAGTCTGTAAACATGAGCTCTCCAGAGCCTCCTGGAAATATGAAGACTAACTTGGCAGAAATCTGGCCACTTGTCCACCTTATGCATACCTCTCATAGTCAACCTGAACAGAACACTCCCAAATCTATCAATATGAACTATAGCAGCAATAGAAACATTTTAGGGCCAGGTGACTAGTGTTGGGCACACACTGGTTCATCACTCACAGGGTTGGAGAAGGAAAGGGTTGCAGTGAGTTGCCTTTCAGCTCCAGGATCTATGTTACAAGGGGTCTAAGGACTGTAACTTCTGACAGATATGACTGTAACTTCTGACGGATATGACTGTAACTTCTGACAGATATGACTAACTTCTGACAGATATGACTGTGACAGTAGTAATGTATGTGGACATATACATTTTGAGTTGTAAAACCCTGAAAAAGGACATGGATGGAGCATGTCAGAACTTTCCATGCATGTTAAAAATGCAGGTAAGACAATTGTCCTAACTGGAATCATTTCTTCACCTCGAATAATGCTCAGGAACAAAGGTGAAGATCATTGGCTTCAGTAATTGGATCTGATGTTATCCATTTCATTATTTGTCATGTCTGGGTCTCTGAGCCGATGTGTGATCCGATCCGGCAACCTTACAGAGCAGATTCTAGGCTTGAGCTTCTTACACTCCCATAATCCCTTTCTGCCTTCAAACCCCCAGATCTTGTTTGCCATGGTTTGCTTACAGACTCGTTTTGGAGACTCAGCATTCTTTCTGGGGTTTTTCTTCAAAGTATTCAGCTAAGTGTTTAAAATTTTGTTCATTTAGGAGTTAGTATAGTGTAGTCTAGCTACTTGCTTCCTCCCCTTCCTTTGTTCTTAGTTATTGTGAAGCATTAGGTTTTTTTTTTTTTTTTTTGTATTTTGGCACTTGGCAACCCCCCCCCCCCCCAGTCCCTCCCCCTTAGTGTTTGGGTTTTTTTTGGGCTTGGTAGATTTATCTTTTTGTGTGTGTGTAGTTCTGTTTATTGGCTTTGTCTGATGTTCTTCATTCCACATTGCTGCAGTCCTAACTATTGGGTAGTCCGCTGTCCAGTCGGCCCGAATACCAAAGTATATGGCTGACGTCGGTCAGGGCGCATTAGACTGACGTCAGTACGTCAGGGTACTAATGCGCATGACCGACGTCATATCCTCAGTCTTTTTTGCCGCATGGTCCGATGCAGAAGCAATTTTGCGAGTGCAGGTTGGCGTTCTGAAAGTTTCTGAAGTCAGAGTTTCAGACCGAATCAAAGTTGGCTAAGTACCCGTTGGGAATATTTTGGTTTTTCTTGCCTCAGTATTTAACCGGATGTCAGAAAAAGTGAATAACTGTATTTCTTGTGGGAAACAGATACCTCATAGGGATTACCATACTTTGTGTATACCTTGTTTAGGGCCTGAGCACGGCGTTGTTGGATGCCGCTCTTGTGCTAGATTTAACAAACGCACTATTAAGAGAAGGTTAGACTGTGCCAGGTTAGTTTTGGGAAGCGTTGTAATTATAAAATGCCGTCGGAGGCTCCGGCGCGCTTCGCCAAAAAGCGCAAGGACAAAGCAGCAAAGCCTAGAGTGGAAGAACCGACAGTCCCAGACGCCGGATCTTTAGAAGGCTCAGTGGAGCCGGAGGTTTTGCCAGGTGTTTCTTTGGAGTCTCAGGGAGAGACTTTACTGTTACAGGATGTATCCTGCAGGAAGTAGGCCAGGCTGAGGGGCTTCTCAGGTGGCTGTTCTTCCCTCTCTTCCTAAGGTGGTTAGAGCCTCCCTTCTGTTTCCAAGGCTTCTTTGAGAGGCAGGCCAAGTTTAACTTCAGTGGGGTTTCTCCTAGTGCTTCAGGGTCTTTGCCTAAGAAACATATGCTTAAAATGGCAGAGCATTTGATTTCTATGATTACAGGTTGTTTGCCCGCTCCTGATTTGAGGCCTAGGGTGGAACCTGAGTTTGAGAGTTTTGAGCAATGTTCGGAGGCTTCTGAGTCTTCGGCTGAAGACTTGCAGGAGTATCCTCCTTATTCTGATTCTGATGTGGATGATTCTACTCCTTCAGCTTCTCCTCCTGAGGATTTTTGATTTTCAGAGACTCTGCATTCCATGAGGGAGGATTTTAAATGGGAAGGTCAAGATTTCTCTGATTCCAGGAAGAGGCTTAGGGAATTCTTGTTTTACCCCAGCATAGGCCTTTAGCTATACCTCCTGTTCTGAATGTGGTGGAAGATGTTTTGCAGAGGCTTCCCTCAATCCTGATTCTTTGCCTCCTGCCCCAGTTAAACCGGATAGGTACTATAGGGTGCCTGAAGCTCATAAGTATCTTTTAAGAGTCCTAGGGCAGACCCGAAACTGTCTCTCAGGGGCCTAAAGGTGTGAAGGCCTCTGTTGTTAAAAATCCTGTTCCTCCTGATAAAGAGGCAAGGGCTTTGGATAGATGGGGAAAGAAAGTGTATACTTCTTCCACTTTAGCCATGAGGGCGTTGAATTGTCAGTTTCACATGTTAAAATATCAGAATTATCTCCTTTCACAATTGAAATCTAAGGTGGATGCTCTGGCAGAAGGTACTGAGTGTAAAGAGTTGCAGGATTTAGTTCATGTGTCTGAACAGGTGGGTAAACATTCCTTGCAATGTGGTTTTGATGCTGTGCAGGCCTCCTCGAGGGTGGCTGCCACTGGTTCTGTTCTTCGTAGGCATGCCTGGTTGAGAGATCAGAATTTAGCTGAGCATGTTAAAACAAGGATTTTGGATGCTCCTTTGCAGTCTGATGTGTTGTTTGGTTAGCCTGTGGAAGCAGTCTTAAAGAAAATGGAGGACAAGGCTAAGTCTATGCAAACTGTTAAGGATTTTTTGCAGGTGCAGCCTCCAAGTTTAGTAGAAATTGGCCTACTAAGGGATGGACTTATCCTGCTTATGATTCCCAGTCTAGGGGTAGGTCTAGGCGTGGTAGGGGCAGAGCTCAAGGTTCTTTTAGGCCTAGGACAGGGAGTTCCCCTGCTCAGACTTCTGGTGAGGGCAGGGGTCAGTCCTTTCGTAAGCAGACCCAATGACCTGCCTTTTCAGCTGCCAGTACATTCTCGCCTGGCAGCACCTTTGGGAGGAAGGCTGTCTCTTTTCAAAGAAAATTGGGATTTAATTACCCAAGACAGATGGGTTCTGGATATCATTCACCACGGTTACAGGTTTTATTTCCATACCATGCCTCCTTTCAAAGGCATGCCAGACATTCCTCCTCTACAAAGACAAGAGGCTCACAAGCAAATTTCTCTGTTGCTCCACATAGGGGCCATTCAGCCAGTTCCTGTGCCAGAAAGGGGCCTAGGATTTTATTCTCGCCTGTTCCTAGTACCCAAGAAGGGGAACACGTGGAGGCCAATTTTGGATTTATCTATCCTCAACACTTATCTGGACATTCCCAAGTTCAAAATGTTGGCGTTACAACAGCTTTTACCTCTGCTGGGCAAGGATCACTGGATGGTAACTTTAGATCTCAAGGAAGCTTACCTTCATGTGCCTATAAGACTAAGTTGCAGGAAGTATCTGCGTTTTCGAGCTGGAAATTCTCATTATCAGTTCTCTGCATTGCCCTTTGGCTTATCCACTGCGCCCAGAGTATTCACAAAGGTTCTGGCTCCAGTGATAGCTTACTTCAGGCTAAAAGGAATTCAAATCTATCCTTACTTGGACGACTGCCTGATTCTAGCTCAAGAAAAGGAAGACCTTCTACAGCATTTGGATTATGTCATAGCAGTGCTAAGATGCCTAGGGTATTCTGTGAACAAAATAAAGTCCAGTCTAGTACCCTCTCAAGACATGTGCTTTCTGGGTGTGAGACTGAATACAGCAGCCCAGATGGCCTTTTAACCCCGGACAAACAAAAGAATCTTTCCAGTTACTTCCATCAACTATCTCTTCAGTCCGGGCTGACTGCAAGGACAGTCCTTCAAGCCTTAGGGTTCATGGCATCTTGTATTCTGGTGCTTCCCAATGCCAAACTGCATATGAGGAAGCTGCAATGGTATCTCAAAATGTATGGACACAGCACTGCCAGGATTTGGACACTGTCATTCAAATAATACCTTGCATTCAAAAGGAATTTTTGTGGTGGGCTCAGGAATGTCACCTAAACAAGGGACTCTCTGTGACCCGGCCAGAGGCGAGTCAGATTCTAACGACAGATGCCTCAGACATTGCTTGGGGAGCTCATCTAAATGGAAAGTGGATACAAGACAAGTGGCCTGCCAGACTACAGCATCTACATATCAACATGAAAGAGATGTTAGCAGTCCAGTTTGCATTAATGGCTTTCAAGGAGTTACTTCTTCCAGGGCAGGTGTTGATTCTAACAGACAACACAACTGTCATGTGGTACATCAACAAACAAGGGGAACACATTCTTACCCATTGTGCAGGCAAGCAATGATTTTATGGGAGACTGCGCTCAGCTTGCAACTAACTCTTCAGGCAAGGTTTCTGCCGGAGCACAGAACTCCTTAGCAGATGTGTTAAGCAGACAAATCATGGATCCCCACGAGTGGAAACTGGATCTTCATGTATTTCAAAATTGACAGTGTCATGGGGAACTCCAGACATAGATCTGTTCGCTTCTCCACTAAACCACCAGCTGCCAAAGTTTTGCACAAAGAGGTTTCATCACACAGCTTGGAAAGTGGATGCTCTTTCTTTCAGTTGGAAAAATCTTCATGTGTATGCTTTTCCACCTCTGCCTCTTCTCCCAAAGGTGCTTCTAAAGGTCAGACAAGACAAGCCAAGGATGATTTTAATAGCTCCAGATTGGCCTCGGCAGCACTGGTACCCATTACTGAGGAGTCTGGTAAGGAAGCCTCCATGGCCTTTACCCTTGATTCCACACCTGTTGTCTCAGAGGGACGGTCACCTGCTCAATGTCAAGCTTCAATCTCTTCATCTAACAGCCTGGCATATTCTGTTTTGAAAGACAGCAGGTCTCAACTTCCTCAACAAGTTTTAAATGTGATTATGGAAGCCAGAAGACCTAGTACAAGGAAAGTGTGCAGAAAAATGGAAGAGATTTTTATTTTGGAGTGCAGCAAACAATTTGGAGATCTCTGAGCCTAATTTGAGTGTGGCTCTTCAATATCTTACTGAGTTATTGGACAAAGGTTTGTCTTTCTCTTCCATTAAGATTCATGCTGCAGCAATTTCAGCTCACTATGATTGTGACCCACCATTGTTTTCGCATCCTTTGTTCAAGCAATTTCTTAGAGGGGCAAAGAATATAAGACCCCACGTAGAGCTCCTACTCCTGCTTGGGATCTCAATTTTGTGTTGGAGAAACTTACTCTACAACCTTTTGAGCCTGCGGCTACTGCTGAATTGAAATATTTGTCATGGAAGACTGCTTTTTTGTTGGCCATTACTTCTGCAAGAAGGGTTTCTGAGTTGCAGGCCCTTATGGCGGTAGAGCCTTTTGATTTTTCATAAGGATAGGGTATCTTTACGTACTAATCCTTCCTTTATGCCTAAGGTGGTTTCTAGTGTGGCTTTAAACCAAACTATTCATTTGCCTACTTTTTATGCAGATCCCCAAAATAAAGGGGAAAAGATTTTGCACACTTTAGATGTACACAGGCAATTGCGTTATTATTTGAGCAGGACTAAGGATTTTAGGCAGTCTCAGCAGTTGTTTGTTTCTTTTGCTTTGGGTTCAAGAGGGCAAGCCTGTGTCAAAACAAACTATTTCTAGGTGGATTGGGTTTTGCATTGCATTTTGTTATTCCCATCATGGCAAGGAGATTCCAGCTGGAATTAGGCCTCATTCCACTAGGGCTACTGCCACTTCTACAGCATTTCTAAGGGGTGGCCACTAAGGATATTTTGGAGGCAGCTACTTGGAGTTCAGTGCATACTTTCTCTAAGCATTGTCACCTTCCTCTCTACTCTAAGTCTAGGGCTGGTTTTGCCACAGCTATTTTGCAAGGCATGTTGTCAGTTCCTGCTTCCTTATGATTTGCCAGCCTCCCTTATCTCTGCTTTGGGATTCTACCCAATAGTTAGGACTGCAGCAATGTGGAATGAAGAACATAGTACAGTTTTGTACCTACCATAAATGTAGATGTTCGAGGATCCACATTGCTGCAGTCCAATTTACCCTCCCTCCTTCCTTCCCCTCTGTGTTTAAGGGTGGTTGTGTAGGTGAGGTTATATTCTGGTAATTTTGTATATATTGTACATATTTTTGGTGCAGGTATGTTTGGAATTTTTGGTTTTGGCCTTAGCTTTTCAGGGTCTTCTTACATCTGGGGCAAGAAAAGACTGAGGATATGACGTCGGTCATGCGCATTAGTACCCTGACGTACTGACGTCAGTCTAATGCGCCCTGACCGACGTCAGCCATATACTTTGGTATTCGGGCCGACTGGACAGCGGACTACCCAATAGTTAGGACTGCAGCAATGTGGATCCTCGAACATCTACATTTATGGTAGGTACAAAACTGTACTTTTTTGGATTTGTAGGTGTTGGTCTGTGTGTTTTTTGACATGAATATTTTGGTAGGACCATGTCAGAGAAAACTTACCAGGTTTAAGAGGTGGTGGTGTTGAGATTAAGATGCCTAACTCTGATGCATAAGAAGTGCATTTACTGTTTGAGATCCGACCACCTCGAGACTGAATGTGCTGTTTGCGGACCGGCGCAATAAGTTGTTGCTCTAGGGCATGGCCCAAGGGGGGGGTGGTCCTTTGTTTCCAGCTCCCCCTCCTCCAGCATCCATAGAAAGTCCAAGAGGAAAGCCTCTTCTGCCTCCCCAGGGGCTTCTCCACTTCATTCTCAGAAATGGCTGAGGCTTTCAGATCGCACCCCTTTAGATCCAAAGGCCCAAGATCCTCCTTCTGGACCAAAGTCTGTTTGGATCAGAGACCCTGGAATCCCACAGCTGTCCCCTCGGATCAGAGGCAGACTGTTTCTCAGGGCTCATATCTAATATGTTCGTCTGATCCAGAGCTAGTGGTCATAGGCTCCCCAATTGGACCTCATAGGGAGCCAAAGCCTTCAGATCCTAGATGTCGGCACTGTTCCCCAGATTGGGAACACCATAGAGTGGTGATGGGGTCTCGTTGGGTTTCCCCTTCCAAATCCATACATTCCTCTGCCTCTTCCAGGTCCTCTAGGAGCATCTTGCCCTCGGACATGAACATGATGATAAGTTTCTGTAGGGCCCAGGTGATAGAGATGGGTCTTTTAGCTTCCCCGGCCCCTAAGCTGACTTCTTTACCGATTGTTTCAGAATCCATGGTCCTCCAGGGTCCCTGACTAGCTTGGTTCCTGTGGGTTCAGACCAGAACGGGTCCCACCTCTGAGAGGTCTGTGCTGGATCCCTGGGGAGGGGTTCCAGTGTGGGTTTGTCAGATTGTTCCCTTCCCTTGGGGGCATCAGCCATCAACAGCTCTGGACCTGTACTGTCTGAGGGGACCAGGACAGGCTCTGCTTCCCCTTCCCTGGTGATTTCAGCTACAGGGTACTGGGAATGGAGTTTCCTTGAGTCATTCGGCCTTCCGGGTGGTAAAGCGGACCTTCTCCAAGTTGGGAGGTAGTATCTTACCCCTTCCAAGAACCCCCCAGTCCGCTGTCAGGTGCCCTGAGCCCATTCATCCTGTCCAAGGTCAGCCCTCCTGAGGTGGTCTTCAGGCTTCTAAAACCCCAGTGGTTCCCCTCTTCAGAGTCCTTTCCGGAGTCCCTAATGGAAGATCCGCCTCGAAAGAGATTGTGCAAGTGGAGGCACCTATGGTGTCTCTCACAGAGAATACAGATTTCGAGTAAGGGAATGAGTCCCCCAGATCTCCGCCAGACAATGTCTGCTTTGGAGATATTCTGGAGCTGTTGAAGCAGAAAGGCAGTTGGTCTCCCCAGCCCCCATCCTTGGAGGAGTCTGTGTTTCTGAAGGTGGTAGGGATGGGCCCATCTAATTCCTGGGTCTCCCTCCTCCTGCGGACAAGTTGGTTGATCTCATTGCACACAGAGCATGGAAGGAACGTGACACTGTGGAACTGGTTCCAAAGAAAGCAGATAAGGTCTGGTCTCTGAGCTCACCAAGTGTCTCTCGGAGTTGATGCCAGCGGAGAAATTCAAGAAGATATCTCCCAAGCTCTCTCCTCTCTCCTCTGTTTCCAGTTCTTCGATGAGGTTAATTTCCAGTGCGGCAGAAGTTACCTCTCGAGTGTCTGGTGCAGGCGTTGCCATCAAGCGGCATGCCTGGATGTGTCTGTGGGTTGCAGAGCCCTTCAAGGTGTCTTTTTATTAATGCCCCTTTCAATGGCTCCTCTTTGTTTGGACCTTCTGTCAAAGAAACCCTAACCCGCAGTGAGCAGGAGGGCAAGACTGTGTCAGCATTCGGGATCCAATTTTCTACTCCCCAAAGTTCCTTTTCCAAAAAACAATGGAGCAGCAAAAAGCTCTGGATCCACAAGTTGCAGGGTTCCTTCCAGGATGCTCCTGAGGATTCCTGTTCCAGATGCAGGGGAAGGAGTTTCAGTGGTAGATGCCACTCTAGAGGCAGAGGAGTCCTCAAAATCAGGGCTCCAGGGAATCCTTCTCTGAGAAGCCCTTTCGGTGCCCCTGAGGTGTTCCCCGGCTGTTCTGCCCTGGAGGCAGTCAGGGGTCATTTTTTGTTGCACCCAAGTGCCTCGGCGTCCATAACAATCTATCAGTGGGTGCTCAAGATTTATATCCAGGGGCTATTATATTCCGTTTTCCCAACAAGCTACACTTAAGAAAAAAGTTCTCCCCAGCGTGCCAGCCAGTCAGAGAGAACTGGCCCAACAAGAAATTCTAGCACTTCTAGAAAAAAAGAGCCATCCAGGAAGTCCTGACAGGGCAAAGAGGACCCGGAACTCATTCCTGCTTCTTTTTAGTGCCAAAAAAAGACAGGGGACCTCCAGATTTTGGACCTCAGCAAGCTGAACTTATCGGTCAAGAAGTCAAAGTTATGGATGGCCACTGTTCAGTCCATCTTGCCCTGGTTGCAGAAGGATGAATGAATGTGCTCCATAGACCTCCAGGATGGCTACTATCATATCAAAATAGACAGGCACTCCAGGAGACATTTGCGCTTCCGGATCAGAGCCAGTCATTTCCAGTTCAGAGCTCTACCATTTGGACTTACCACAACCTCCAAAGTGTTTACCAAATGCATAACAGTTGTAACGGCTCACCTGAGGCTTCAGGGATTTCAGGTCTTTCCGAACTTGGATGATTGACTCCTCCCACCTCCCACCAAGCATTAACTTGTTTCTGTCACACAGTACCTGTCACACACATTCCAGAAGCTAGGGATTACCATCAGCTTGGTGATGTCAAAGCTGTCCCCAGTACAGAGTCTGGAGTTTAATGGCACTCATCTCAATACAGCTACAGAGATTGCAGCATCCCCCCCTCCCCCACAGAGTAGACTTGATCAGACAACAGGTCAAGGCCATATTAGAGATTCACTCACCACCAGCTTACCTCATTTTGAGGGCACTGGGTTCCATGTTGGCATCAATTCTCCACGTCCCTCTGGCGTGATACCACATGTGGGTGCTTCAGTGGACTCTGGCAGTACTGTGGTCTATCCTAACTCATCCAATGTCTGTGTCTATCCCATTGACCCTAGTTGCAGATGGCACCTGCTGTGGTGGCTTCAGTCGGACAATCTCCTTCAGGGCAGGCATTTTTCTCTTATACCTCCCATGGCCACAGTGACCACAGATGCTTCCTTGTTAGGGTCTGAAGGGTCATTTTTAGGGCAGAACGGTCCAAGGCACGTGAACCCCCTCAGAAACCAAATTACACGTAAATGTCCTGGAGATGAGGACTGTTGTCTTCATGTTGGAAGTCTCTCAGGATTGCCTTCCTCCTGGGACGGTGGCGATTCACACAGACATATTCGGTGGTCTGGTACATCAGTAAGCAGGGTGGAACATGTTCATACCCGTTGTGCAGAGAAGCCATGAGGGTTTGGGAATGGGCGATCTCCTCCACTCACTTCCTCCTTGCAACACACACACCCAGAGAATTCAGCGTCTTGCTGGACCAGCTCAGCAGGTCTCTCCTGACTCCACATGAGTGGTCCCTCAATCTGTCAGTGGCATCTCAGACTTTTGCATGTTGGGGCAAGCCTTGGTGTGATCTGTTGCTTCCCTGTTGAACAACAAATGCAGCAAGTACTTTGCCCTAATTCCCCCAGAGGGGCAGTCCCCGAGAGCCGCTGTTGTACACTATTGGCGTCTGGGTCTCATCTATGCTTACCTTCCCCTTCTCTCCTTCCTCTGATCCCCAAAGTACTTCAGAAAGCCTTCAGACTGAGGAGTACCATGATTCTCATTGCCCCCTTCTGGCCTTGGCAGGTGTGGTTCCCCTTCCTCAGGTCTCATCTCAAGTAGCCTTCCTGGTTACTGGATCCTGCTCCGGATCTCATCTCTCACCCATCAGAACCTCTGCCCATTCTCCGGTCACTTAGCCTGACCGTGTGGTTTCTCCACTTGCAGTCATAGTAAAGCAGTCCAGGCAAGCTTCTCGTGTGCATTTTCCTTTTGGACAACAGAACATAATATAGACCCTTTTTGAGCTCCTATTCTAGATATCCTTTTCTTTTTGGCATCCCATTTTCAAGAAGGGGACAGCTTTTTGACCAAGTTGCAGTTGACAGCCATTTCCAATTTTAATTACAATGCTGGGCCCACATTTTCCTCTAGGCTATGTAAGACCTTCTTGAAGGGCATCTTTCTTCTTAGGCCTCCAGTCAAAGATCCCGCCCCTCCCTGGGATCTGAAGTTGATGCTGCATTCTCTCACCCAAAGTCCTTTTGAGCCTGCTCATTCTAGTGATCTCAGATATCTATCATGGAAAACTGCCTTTCTGGTGGCTATTACCTTGGCCAAGAGGGTTTCTGAATTACAGGCCTTATCTACTAAACCACCATATATTATTTTTCATGAGGACAGGATGACTTTATGAACTAATCCTTATTGTATGCCTGAAGTCGCTACCGGAAGAAATCTTAACCATGACATCTAATTTCCTGTTTTCTTCTCTAATCACTCTAACAAGGGTGAGTATCTCCTCCACACCTTGGATGTTCATCGTCGCCTTTGATTGTATTTACATCGGACTAAACCCTTCCGAAAATCTGATCAGTTGTTTATGGCCTTTTCCCTGAACCGGCGTAGCCAAAGGGTTTCAAAATTAACAATTTCTAAATGAATCTTTGGCTGTATTTCTTTGCTTTACTCCATGAGGAAGATGGAGCTCCCTCACCCTCCCAGGGCACAGTCTCTTTGGTCAGTGGCTACTTCTTTGGCCTTCACTGCCAAGATGTCCTTAGATGAGATTTGTGCTGTAGCCATTTGGTCCGGTCCTCACACGTTTGTTGCTCATTACAAACTGGGTATAATCTCAAGAGGCAAGGGTGTCTTTTGGTTAAACAGTGCTCAAGCACGTTCTTCCTTAGGGCCACCCGGGGTTCTTGGTAGCTGGGGATTCTGACCCAGACATGTTGAATAATGAAATGGATAACATCAGAGCAATAGTTATGTACTTACCATAACTTGGTATATGTGTTATCCTATTTCATTATTCATCACCTCCTGCCCTCCCCTCCTTCCCCTTTCCTTGTTTCTGCTGGATCTAAAGAGGGCTGGGATGTGGGCCTTTGAGCTTCCATCTGTTGCCATTGTTGTCTATGTGGAGGTAGGTAGCCAGGGGTCTTGTAGTTTCTGTCCTTGGTCAGCAAACTTGATCTGAGGGTTAGAAGGTAGAAAGGGATCATGAGAGTGGGAGGAGCTCGAGTCTAGAATCTGCTCTGTAAAGTTTCCATATCGGATCTGACATTGGATCCAAGACCCAGATGTGATGAATAATGAAATAGGATGACACAGAGATCCCAAGTTATGGTTAGTACATAACTACTGTTTCATTCCAGAGGAATCCAGTAAGTGTCAGCATGTGACAAAGTGCTTGAGAGTGCAGTTTGCTTTGCTAAGAATGAGTTTGCACCTGTCATTTTAAGACTGCTTATTACTTAATAAAACCTTTATTCTCCCCTGTGTCTTGAAACAGAGTCCAGTTGGGCTTTCCAATGTAACTGACATTTTCAAAATTGGATTATATTAAGGTGGCTGTCCTGAATGCCAGATGTCTGAATTGGCTGATTTGAGGCACCGTTTATTTTGAAAACTTTCATGTCTATGTAGTCACTGAACCTTTTTTAAATGTAAAGAGGGAACTCTGTGTGCCCTCAGACCCAACCTCCAAGCAGATTCCTAAGGACTCTCAAACTAAACACCTTAAAATACAGATTGCTCTAGATGGGCTTAGTTAGCAGCTAATAGCTTGTCCTTCTACTGCTGGGGCATTCTGGGCCTTTATCTGTAAGCAAAGTGACAGTACTATGGCTCATTCATTCCTTACAGGATAAGCAAACATCAATTCAAGCCATCTTTACTCCTTTCTTCCCCCAAGCGATCAAAGGGGAAGCAACTCCTGGCAAAAGAACCAAAGGGTTGTGGGGTCCTAAATGGGAGTAACTTGTGCACCCGAGGATGGAGAAGAGGTGCATATCCCCTCTGGGGCAGGAGACAATTGAGTTGGCATTTGGGGCAGAGGAAGAGCTCAGCTTACAGGAGATATATGCAAAAGCTCTAGAACATACAACAAAAGGGCCAGTATCCAACTTCAGGTATTTTCTGTAGATGTGTTATTCCACAGCAGTGGTTCCATAACTTAAACAGTCACTCTTATACTGCGAGTTACTCGCACAGCTGTGCTTTTTTGTATATAGACTGTCCAAGTAATACATTGATTAGTTGTTGCATCATATTAGAGTGAGGGTGATTTACATTTGTTAATGTCTGTAGGCAGATGAGTTGCTATGTTGCAAGTGTAAGAGGCAGACTGTTTTTGTCTCATAATAACCTGCAAAGTGGGTGAGACAGTCTGCCAACAAACTTTTTTCCAAATGGATGGTTTAATAACTATTACCTTACATCGTGTGTGTATATACTGTAGAGCAATTTAGCCTGGTACCTGCTGGACTCCATTGGCAAGGGTGGGTCCCTTAGGACCCCACACCCATTTGTTTCTTTTGTCCAGGAGTTGCTACACCTTTGGCTACTTGGGACAAGAAAGGACTAAAGATGGCTTGAACTAATGTCTTCATATTTTCCAAACATTGTACTGCTTTATAAGCTCTAAATTCTAACCCTTAATATTTTCTTAAATGTTGCATTCACATAAATCCACATTATCGGGAAGTTGCTGCTAATATTCATGCCTTCCTGTGCTGCAAGTTGTTGAGTATAGGTCAGAATAACAACAAAATCCACTACAGCCTCATTGGTAGACTTCATACCTCTCTATGTGAGGTACGATCCAGTGATTCCTCATAACTACTTTAATGTAAAGTTCCACCCATCCCAAACCCCCCCCCCAACACCATGCAACCTGTGTTTACTTTTTTTGTTTGTTCAATAAACTTAGGTTACAATATGCTTACTTAATCTATGCCTCTACATGTAACCATAACCATGGAGTTCTGTCACAGTATTCGTACTCATTAATTAAGGCATTAGTTATAGTCCAGATACAGCAGTATTGCCTACCTTAAGCATTCTTAATGTTTTGTGATAGTGAGAATGACTGAGAAGATTTTCACTGTTAGATTCCTAGCCCTGCAGTAAGATGCAACTAAAACCAATACAGGAGAGAGAGTCAAAACCCGAGAGTTCCCTGCTGAATTCTTTAGGTTAATCAGAAGGCCAATCCCAGAGGATATAGACCTGCTTAGCAAAAATAAATACTGAGGAGCACTTAGCTCATCATTAACACATCTGTTCATTGTCAGGAGTTTTTCCCCATAGATTGGAATGGCGTTTAGAGATCCAAATAACTCCAGTGAAACTCAGAGTGGGATGGGGAAACTAGCACCCATCAATCTGTCAATTGCTATGATTTTTTATTTT